>NC_133327.1:442832688-443132688 GCF_042186555.1 Aquarana catesbeiana
ATGATGTTAACTGGATGTTATAATTGTCTAAAATAATTTTGCACTCAAAATTGTGTATACATATCAATTGACAGTAGTGGCTAAATATGTTTGGCACCTGCTTGAAATAATTAGGGTGTCTGATTAGACTCTTTTATTAAAGAGATGTATTCACATTGAATTTGCTATTCATGAGAAGCAAACTGTGTGTCATTGATGAACCCAAAAAAATTTACTCAAACTATTGTCCTTTTTTTATACACAGGATGAGTCCATCCAGGAGGAATGTGGGGAAAGTGGCAGGCAGGAGGAGACCGGGCCCATGGACAGCCTGGAGGAGGCCGGATTCACCATCATCCTGGAGGAGGCTGGGCCCAGTGTCAGGCAGGAGGTGGCTGCTCCCAGTGAGGTGGCTGCTCCCAGTGAGGTGGCTGGGCCAAGTGAGGTGGCTGGGCTAAGTGAGGTGGCTGGGCCCAGTAGGAGCCTGACCGAATCCCAAGTGCCTCCCCTCCACCTTCCCAAAAAAAGGGCCAGGAAGGGGATGGTCACACAGGACGCATCCCTGCGCCTCATGCAAGAGGCCACCCGTTTTTTAAGGAGCCCCCCCGAAGTGGAAGAATCCTATGGCTGCTACTTAGCCAGCAGGCTTCTTCAGATGGATTGGGAGCAGCGCCTCATTTGTGAGCGCCTATTTGGGGAAACAATCCATAAGGGGCTGCAGGGCACGCTAACACGAAACACCCAACTACATGAGGCAGCCCCCCCTCCTCCTCCTCCTCCTCCTCCTCCTCCTCCTGCCACAACTGAAACACCAGAGCCACAGCCTCAAAAGAAGGCTACAGGGAAGGCTGCGGGGCAGCGTGGAGGAAAGGCTGCAGGGAAGAGAAGAAAGTGATGACCTGGGTTCAGTCTGGTCTGACAGAAGACGCAGGCTGTTGTAGGACCACAGTCTGGGGACATCTAGATCATCTGCTGGTGCTGTTGATCTCTGGGATTCTTGGACCAGATTGTGCTCCCTCTTATATGGACTCCGCAAGATCCCAATTTTCTTGTACACCGACTTTTGCCAGCGTTGACTTCCTCTTTATTTTATTTTGACCATGAATAAATGGATCTTTTTTGAGTTTAGCAAAAGACTTTATGTGTTTTCTTTTAAATCATTGATTTTACACACAATGTTAAATTAACAAGGGACAACAATCTCATTGAGTTTGAAAAAAACACACCAAAAATACATTACTAATGTTAATAATGTTCAAGTGGTAAGTCTTGAAAATAAAAAAATTTACATAACCAAAAACGGTGCTTTGGGTTAACTTTATCTAAAAACTAAAAAATAATCACTAGAAAAAAAAAATTGAATAATGGGTTCTTTGTGGTAACTTTACAAACCTAAAAAAAAAAAAAAAAAAAAAAAAAGGGAAAAAGTATTATTAGTATGGAAACATTGTTTTTAAAAAGCATACTATATCATTCATGAGATCAAAGAGAAAAAGAATCCAGAAATCAGTTTGGGAGAACTCTGATTATGAACAGCAAAACACCTTCGTTCTTTAGAGCATTCGTAAAGAAGAAATAAAATGCGCTGCATTCAACGATCACAGATTTTGCAGCGTGATGAATGTGCTACCTACAATACGAACACTAGTTTTACTAGACCGAGTGCTTCCGTTTAGTTTTTGCTTATGAGCATGAGTCGTTTTTTTGTCCGTCGGACTAGCATACAGACGAGCGGACTTCGGGGTCCGTCGTAGTTACGACGTAAAGATTTGAAGCATGTTTCAAATCTAAAGTCCGTCGGATTTGAGGCTAAAAAAGTACGTTGAAAGTCCGGAGAAGCCCACACACGATCGGATTACCAGCCAGCTTTAGTCCGTCAGCGTCCGTTGGACTTTTGTAGACGAAAAGTCCGACCGTGTGTACGCGGCATAACACTGCACATCACCCTGAACACACCATCCCCACCATGAAACATGGTGATGACAGCATCATGTTGTAGGGATGCTTTTCTTCAGCAGGTACAGGGAAGCTGGTCAGAATTGATGGGAAGATGGATGGAGCCAAATACAGGGCAATCTTCGAGGAAAACCTGTTAGAGTCTGCAAAAGACTCGAGACTGGGGGAAAGGTTCACCAAAGGTTCTTCCAAAGTTCAGACCTAAATCCAACTGAGAATCTGTGGCAAGACTTGAAAATTGCTGTTCACAGACGCTCTCCATCCAATCTGACAGAGCTTGAGCTATTTTGCAAAGAAGAATGGGCAAAAATGTCACTCTCCAGATGTGCAAAGCTGATAGAGACATACCTAAAAAGACTTGCAGCTGTAATTGCAGCAAAAGATGGTTCTACAAAGTACTGACTCAGGGGGGATGAATACAAATGCACGCCACACTTTTCACTTATTTATTTGTAAAAAAATTTGAAAACCATTTATCATTTTCCTTCCACTTCACAATTGTGTGCCACTTTGTGTTGGTCTACCACATACAATACCAATACAATACATTTACGTTTTTGGTTGTAACATGACAAAATGTGGAAAATTTCAAGCGGTATGAATACTTTTTCAAGGCACTGTAAAATAGCTTTTCACCACTGTCCAACAGAGGACAATTTGTGGTTATATCATGTGACCAAAGGTGGCAAGGCACCTGAGCTTTCGGAAATAGGAAAAAAAGTAGACAAGCCTCTCTGTGCTTTTAAATATGGTTTTAAATCTGTAATTGTTTCAAGAGTCGCCCAAACTTACCATGACACTAGTCATTGAAAGTCATTATAAAAAATCTGCAGTGCTATTCAACCTGTGAGACTGCATAGTGTCCAAAGATATCTGAATACCAATACAGTACTTGGGGTGTAAGATTCCCCCCACCACATTCTGTCCACCAGACAGCTCACCAATTTGCCACAAAAGATTTTGCAGAGGACAGCTATACAGTTTAATTCAAAAAGCACACTTTAAATGATTGAACCAGGTTGATTCATAGCCCCTTTTTGACGTAATATCTAGTAATTTTTTTTCAGGCACATGTTGACTGAAATGTGTTTAAAGTACAGATACTTCTGGTTGGCCAGGTCAATTTATCAGAGTTTAAATCAGAGTAGAGGAGTTTTTTGGATCAATGTGTTAGCACAGTGGTTAAAATATAATCAGAGGTGAATGTTTCCCCCAGCTGTAAAACTAATGAAAAATTATTCTTCACTACTTTGTAGAGATGGGATTGTGTGGTCAGTATTATATGAAGTTCTTTGTTTACTGAAAATATAAAACAAGCATTATAGCAATAGTTCTGGGTACAGCTGACAGGATACAATTTAGTTTCCTAAGAATCAAGTAGCCAGTAAATTATTATAAAAGCATGGCACAAAATGTGTATATAGTGTTCAAAGGACAAAGGTCCTAGCTGGACTGTGTGTCCACTGCAGAATCAACAGATAAAACTAGGTGCAATAAGTGTTATCAGTTACCTCTTACTGACCATAGACTGTTTCTCTTGGCTGTTCATTCACCATCATGGACCTAAATAGATCAGAAAGTTGCCTGTTCCTTTAAATATCCTATATTTTGCTCCACAAAATGAAAAGGACTTTAAAGGCAAACCTACTGAATGAGTTTTGTGGAAAAAGATCTCAAAATGTGGAGAGTTATAAACTGGACAACTAATGAGAAAATTAAACCATGCAATTTAACTAGCCACTGCTGGCAGACAAGTTAAAAAGAAATTTGTGATAGAAGTAACTGCCAGTTTCAATGAGACTCCTTTCACACTGAGGCAGTTTTCAGGCATTTTAGCGCTAGAAATAACACCTGTAAAGCGACTGAAACCTGCCTCCCTTGCCGCCCGAATGTGAAAGCCCAAGTGCTTTCACAATGGGGCTGTGCACTTGCGGGACGTTAGGAAAAGTTCTTCAAGCACATCTTTGGGGCGGTTTGGGAGTGCTGTATACAGCGCTCCCAAAATGCCCTGAACATTGAAATGAATGGTCAGCGCTTCCGAAACGCCTGAAAAGCGCTGCAACACGGCGCTTTTATCCCCTTCTTCAGCTGCTAGCGGGGGTTAAAAGCGCCCCTTTAAGAATTTTTTTTTTTTAAATAGCCCCTTTAAGAAAAAAAAAATTAAAAAAATATGTCCTTTAACTAAGTGCACTGTGCGAAGCGCCACGTCAATGCAATCACGAGATTGCAGACGCGGAGCTTTATTGGCAGGGTTTGGAGCTGCTTTGATGATCGTGCCGAGCAGCATCCGCCCAGTGCCCGGACAGTTGCTTTGTTCTCAGTGTGAGAACAAAGTCACTTCCGGCGGGCTACAAAAAGATGGCTGCCGTGAGGACTAATCTCCTTGTGTTCAGTGGAGAGGGGAGGCCCCTCCCCTCTCCACTGAACACATGGAGAAAGCTGTGTGTCTATACTACACCTTCCAGCAAGCTCCATCTTGGTAATCTTCTCTTATCTTGTTAGTGGTTTAGAAAGAGTTAACATGCAGAATTTAGCCCAGACATCTTGGAGCCACATAAAACAGCAAAGTTTACACCAAAAGGCTAGGGTCTGCACATGGGAAAGTAGTTTTGGGGTCATCTGGTTAAGCCAAAGAACGAAACCCAACTGGATATGCAAAGTCCTTTAGTTGGGAATTTGGAATAAATAAAAGTGTCAAGCAGTGGCGGCCTGTCCATAGGGGCGCCCGGCACACAGATGTAAGGAGGGACTCTGCTGGAGACACAGATGTAAGAGGGGAATCCGCTGGGGACACAGATGTAAGGGGGGACCCCGCTGGGGACACAGATGTAAGGGGGGACTCCGCTGAGGACACAGATGTAAGGGGGGCTCCGCTGAGGACACAGATGTAAAGAGGGACTCCGCTGACGGGGATACAGATGTAAGGAGGGACTCCGCTGACAGGGACACAGATGTAAGCAGGGACTCTGCTGGGAGCACCTGATGTAAGAAGGGACTCCGCTGGGGGCACCTGATGTAAGGAGGGACTCCGCTGGGGGCCCCTTGATGTAAGGAGGGACTCTGCTGGGGGCACCTGATGTAAGGAGGGACTTCGCTGGGGGCACCTGATGTAAGGACGGACTCCGCTGGGGACACCTGATGGCATCTGATGGCTGATGACGTGGCAAGTGACACGCTCAGGGCTCCCACTGATTCTGCATTATAGTGAGTTGAATGATTTCATTTTATATTACAATGTAATAATAGAAATAATGCAAAGAAAAAATTGTGCGCTTGCATTAGATATTTAAATCTATATTACTACATGATTATCATAAGTAGATAAACAAATAAATAAAAAAATAAATAAAAAACACCATCAAAGTTAATTGTGAGTGAATTAGAAAGTCGCTATGCTACAGAGCAAACAGCGACATGTAAGTCAAATACTAATATTGACCATTGCATACATATAAATCAACAATAAAGTTATAAACTGGTGTGCAGAAAAGAAAAAACAAAAAAACAAAAGTTATTCCACCCAAGTGCAAAGTCATAAGTGAAAAAGTTCAATATTGCATCCTGAGTCACAGGAAAAACGCATATCCAAAGTTCATGATTTGCATTCCTTAGTGTGTATAAAGGAATAAGGGGACGTGAAGGGACCTCCAACCACCAGTGGATCCGAAGGTTGATAATAGATGTATCCTTACCAGACACGTTGGACCTCCTTTATAGCAAGGTCTTAGAAGCATGCAGATTTAGCCCTCTGCAGGGACAGTAGATGTCAGCTCACCACACAGCTGGAGATGGTTCCGACACTTCCGCATTGATGTAAACACTCCCTCGTTTGGACTCATAGGTAAAGAAGGGGAGAAAGAAAAAACTCCAATGGTATAGTATGTAAAAAAGGGGAATTTTATTGCCTCAGACAACTAGGCATCTTTAAAACATCCAAAACATAAAAGCCGGCAAAATATAAAAACAACAGAGACGCCCATGCTAGGTTACATGGGGCTCTATGGCGATCTGGCGTACACTGCGTAGCCACGCCCTACATGTTTCGTGATAGGTCACGTCTTCAAAGGGGCACGGGCGACGCAGTGAATCATCGCCATTTATAGTACTTCCTTACATTCAAGCCTCGTTTTCAATAAAAACTTCTCTCACAATTAACTTTGATAGTGTTTTTTATTTATTTTTTTATTTATTTGTTTATCTACTTATGATAATCATGTAGTAATATAGATTTAAATATCTAATGCAAGCGCACAATTTTTTCTTTGTATGTAATTTTTCACCTCATTGATATTTGTGGTTTTGTTGCAGCTGCAGTTATATTAATTTTTTGCTTGATAGCGCAGGTTTTCTCTTTCTTTTTTTTTAATAGAAATAATGCGCTTTACTCATTCTGACATCATAACAACCATGGTGCCCGGATGATTGAAGTGCTAACACCAGGTGTTTGGAGTATCTTTATCTGCTGATTGTTAAACTTTCTAGAATACACATATTTCTATTGTTGTGTAGGATCTGGGCCTGCTGTCCCTCCCTCTCTCCCTCTTCCTCCATCCCTCGTTCATCTCAGACGCTAACCACATCACCCTAGAGCCACACCCACTATTTTGCTGAAACCATGCCCATTTTCACCAAGTGGGAGGGGTAAAAAAGGAAGGGCGGGGCCTGGCGCCCCCCCATCCTAAAACTTCACCAGCCGCCACTGCGGCCAGGCGCTGCCTGGGCGATGCAGTGTGAAAGTAGCCTAAGTCACACTTGCCCACATGCAGCCAATTAAACCTGTGGATAACCTATTGCATCTGAGTAAGGTAGCCCATAGATGGATTTGTTGTTTTTTTTTTTGACTCATCCAGCCGGTTCAACGAAAAAAAACTGATTGGATTCCACCATCCACACACTTGATGTGGATGGGAGAATCCTTCCCACTTAACTATTGTATTCTGATAGCAGGGGGACTTCCCCGCCATCAGAATACACTGATCAGCGTTGCAGGCTTTAGCCAGGGGCTCTGTTGAAAATCTGACTGGCTATACATGGATCAAAATGTGTCCAATTCCTGTGGAACCAGCTCAATTTTGATTTATGTATGGCTGACTTAAGAAATCAGTGATGTTGATATGAACTTGTATTCTCAGTATTGGTTAATTGCACCTGGAATATAAAGTAAGTCATTAGTTTAGATCACAGTTTAACACAATATAAGAGGAACTGCAGTCTGCTCAAATAATTTGTAATAAAAACATCTTTGGCATTCTCAAGTTTCCCTCCAACTAGTTTGCATATTATTTTATATGTATTGTGATTCTGTACTTGCCAAATATGCTGCAGAAATCTCCCTCCACTAAGTCTGGCTGCAACCATTTTAACTGTGGGCAGCTGAAGCTGCTGCCTGTTCACTTCCTGGATTTACACAGACACACAGGGGCACACCTCCAGTTCTGCAGCTTTCATTGGCCCTCTTATGACTAATCCCTCTCCCTTCCTGGCAAACTCTCATGAGAGTGAGAGTGAGAGAGCTGTGCATGAAGTCATAAGCCTAGGCTTTTTACCAGACAAGAAACAGGAAGTGAGCTGTATAAGGCATTTACTGGCAGAAAAAAATGTTTTACTATCCAAAGTTAAAACAACAAGGGCAGAAGATTTAATAGATGGAAAGATGAAAAAATTACTGAAGGTCCGCTTTAAATTCCTACAGTAAATATAAAAAGCTTATTTTAAATTGTCCTCAGAAAGGAAGCAAGACATCATATAACCAAAACATGAAATTGTAAAATACATGTAAAATTTAACAGAGATGTGAAGTGTTCCTAACCATGTGAGCTCCAGAAGGTTTTACCCCCCTTCATGACCAGAGCATTTTTTGTTTTTCAGCGCTGCAATACATTAACTGGCAATTGCGAGGTCATGCAACACTGTACACAAATGACATTTTTATAATTGTTTTCACATAAAGAGAGCTTTCTTTAGGTGGTATTTGATCACCAATGGTTTTTTTTTTTTTTTTGCAATATAGACGAAAAAAGACTGACAATTTTGAAAAAAAAAAAACAACTTTTTACTTTCTGTCCAATAAAAAAGAAAAATCAGATTTCTTCATACATTTAGACCAAAATGTATTCTGCTACGTTTTTGGTTAAAAAAAAAAATTCCCAATAATATAATATATTATATATTAACTGGTTGGTGTGAACATTATAGCATCTAGTAAGGAATGCGACTGTCTTACCTGTGCCTTTGTCAACCACGCGCAACAATCCTTCACGGATTCACAGGGCCCCTCCTGCCCCATCGATGGTTTTTACACTTGCTGTACTTCCTTCATAGTACACTGCATCCACTGTTCTTGTGGTATGAACAATCTGTCCAGTACCTATAATACTAAGAATGGTTTTTGATTTTTATCAATACTGTCTTAGCCATTATATAATAATAGAACATTTGGAATTAAAATATTAGCATATACCAATACAAAAGAAGACTAAAAATTACCTTACAATAGCTACCAAATGGCAAGCATGAAACTAATTCTGATACAGTGCCTTATTATAAGTATTCATACCCATTGAAATTTTTCACATTTTGTCACGCTACAACCAAAAACGTAAATGTATTATATGGGGATTTTATGTGATAGACCAACACAAAGAGGCACATAATTGTAAAGTGAAAGGAAACTGATAAATGGTTTTCAAAATGTTTTACAAATAAACATCTAAAAAGTGTGGCGTGCATTTGTATTCAGCCATCTTTACTCTGATACCCCTAACTAAAATCTAGTGGAACCAATTGCCTTCAGAAGTCACCTAACTAGTTATTGGTCCCCCTGTGTGTAATTTAATCTCAGTATAAATACAGCTGTTCTGTGAAGCCTTCAGAGGTTTGTTGGAGAACCTTAGTGAACAAACGTCATCATGAAGGCCAAGGAACACACCAGACAGGTCAGGGATAAAGTTGTGGAGAAGTTTAAAGCAGGGTTAGGTTATAATAAAATATCCCACACTTTGAACATCTCATGGAGCACTGTTCAATCCATCATCTGAAAATGGAAAGCGTATTGCACAACTGCAAGCCTACCAAGACATGGCCGTCCATCTAAACTGACTAACAGGCTGGGCAAGGAGAGCATTAATCAGAGAAGCAGCCAAGAGACCCATGGTAACTCTGGAGGAGTTGCAGAGATCCACAGCTCACTTGGAAGAATCTGTCCACAGGACAACTATTAGCCGGGCACTCCAAAAATCTGGCCTTCATGGAAGAGTGGCCAGAAGAAAGCCGTTGTTGAAAGAAAGCCAGAAGAAGTCCCATTTGCAGTTTGCAAGAAGCCATGTGGACACAGCAAACATGTGGAAGAAGGTGCTCTGGTCAGATGAGACCAAAATTAAACTTTTTGTCGTAAAAGCAAAACGCTATGTGTGGCGGAAAACTAACACAACCCTGAACACACTATCCCCACTGCAAAACATGGTGGTGACAGCATCATGTTGTGGGGATGCTTTTCTTCAGCAGGGACAGGGAAGCTGGTCAGAGTTGATGGGAAGATTGATGGAGCCAAATACATGGCAATCTTAGAAGAAAACCTGTTAGAGTCTGCAAAAGACTCGAGACTGGGGCAAAGGTTCAACTTCCAGCAGGACAAAGACCCTAAGCACACAGCCAGAGCTACAATGGAATGGTTTAGATCAAAGCATATTCATCAGTTAGAATGGCCCAGTCAAGGTCCAGACCTATATCCAATTGAGAATCTGTAGTAAGACTTGGAAATTGCTGTTCACAGATGCTCTCCATCCAATCTGACAGAGCTTGAGCTATTTCGCAAAGAAGAATGGGCAAAAATGTCACTCTCTAGATGTGCAAAGCTGGTAGAGACATCCCCAAAAAGACTTGCAGCTGTAATTGCAGCAAAAGGTGGTTCTACAAAGTATTGACTCAGGGGGGCTGAATACAAATGCACACCACACTTTTCACATATTTGTTTGTAAAACATTTTGAAAAGCAGTTATAATTTTCCTTCCACTTCACAATTATGTACCATTTTGTGTTGGTCTATCACACAAAATCCCAATAAAATACATTTGTTTTTGGTTGTAGCGTGACAAAATGTGAAAAATTTAAATGGGTATGCATACTTTTTCAAGGCACTGTATCAGAATTAGTTTCATGCTTGTCATTTGTGAGCTATTCTAATGCCCCTTACACATGATAGGACTTTCCGACAACAAAACCGTGGATTTTTTTCCAAAGGATGTTGGCCCAAACTTGTCTTGCATACCCACGGTCACACAAATGTTGTCGGAAATTCCGAACGTCAAGAACGCGGTGACGTACAACACGTACGACGAGCCGGGAAAAATGAAGTTCAATAGCCAGTGTGGCTCGTCTGCTTGATTCCGAGCATGCGTGGACTTTTGTGCGTCGGACTTGTGTACACATGCTCGGAATTTCCAACAACAAGTTTTGTTGTCAGAAAATTTGAGAACCTGCTCTCAAACATTTGTTAGCGGAAAGTCCAACAGCAAATGTTCTATGGAGCATACACATGGTCAGACTTTCCAACAACAAGCTCACATCCAACATTTCTTGTCGGAAAGTCAGATCGTGTGTACGGGGCATAAGTTAATTTTCAGTCTTTTGTTGCATTAGTTTATGCTATTATTTTAATTCCAAAATTTCTATTATTAATAACGGCTAAGACAGTATTGATAAAATTCAAAAACCATTCTTGGTATTATAGGTACTGGACAGATTGTTCATACCACAAGAACAGTGGATGCAGTGTACTATGAAGGAAGTAGAACAAGTGTAAAAACCATTGATGGTGCAGGAGTGGCCCTGTGAATCCGTGAAGAATTGTAGCCCGTGGTTGACAAAGGCAAAGACAATATTTATTTGTAAAACATTTTGAAAACCAGTTATCATTTTCCTTCCACTTCACAATTATGTGCCACCTTGTGTTGGTCTATCACATAAAATCCCAATAAAATACATTTATGTTTTTGGTTGTAACATGTCAAAATGTGGAAAATTTCAAGGGGTATGAATACTCTTTCAAGGCACTGTATACAGTACCTTTCGGGATTTATTTATAAAAGAAATCATAGGAAAGCATAGGAAATACTGTACATACATTGTTATGTCTCCAGGAGACCTTTCTCTCTCTTCAGGTTCAGAAAAGAGAATTCATATTGTCATTTGATTGTATATTGTGTTGCTGCATCATTAAGCTATAAATTATGTTTGTTCCAGGTTAGCTGTATGCATGCGCCACCTACTGGCCAAACATTAATACCATTTATAATAATACCTTTAACCTTTAAAGGATGTGACATAAAAATCATCACATCCTCTTTAGTCAGGAAGTGAATACCCCTTAGGGAACAGCATTGTCAAGATTATGCCAGCTGCCTAGATGTAATCTCTTCCCATCCATGGCATCGGAGGTAAGCAATCTTCCCCTTCCTCCTCCACAGCTATTAGGAAAAGCAGATAGTCATTTCAGTTGTTATTTTATATGATGTTTACTATTGTATGGTAATGTTATATTATTCTTGTTATTTTCAGTTTTACCACATATAACGTGTGTCATTCACACTTGTATTGAAATCTGCAACGTGCCAATAAAGACACAGACAAGAAACAGCAGTCTATTATTGTGTGCGCAGAAAAAGGTTATCTGCCTGGATAGCTACCCATAGACTCCGGGAGTATGGGGGGCGAGGCCAGGACAGTAAAACTCAGTCTAGGAACACTACAGATAGTGCAGAAGGGGAAGAGGTTTGGCCACACGGAAGAGCTACAGTCTGCAATCGACTATATAGCCACTTTCATACAGCCAAGAGCATACAGATACTGCAGCCCTACATGCTTACTGTTCCCACAGGCCGCTACTCAGTCAAGCAGCCATGTCACGCAGTAGCATATCCTCACTCAAAACCAGATTACAAGTTTAGGGTTCCGGCAAGTCGGTGACAGCCAGTGTTGCAGCCGCCATCGCCCGTGGGAAAGCAGAAGCGGCAAGGACACGAGCTACCTTTGCTGGACAAGAAATGCAGTTGAAGTTAGAAAAGGCCTCGTTAGAAGCCAAGCAAGCGCAAGATAGAGCCTCACTAGAAGCCATAAATCTTGAAGCCTCTATAAAATTTGAACAAACACGTCTAGATGTCGCATTAGAGAAGCTCACTACAGAAAGAGAAGCTGCAACTGCCATAGCTGAAGCAGAAGCCCTGGAAGCAGCCGTGAGTCTCAGTGGTGGATGCATCAATGTGCTTGGCTCCGAACAAGGAGAGCCGAATCCCTCGCAATGCACTTCAGAGTACTTGCACCAACACTTCAAATCAATCTACGATACCTCTCCTCTACAGGAAATAGACGGTGTCCTAGGAGAAACAGAGCATGAGAGCAACCAAACTCCTCGGAGCTGCAAGCAGCAGAACACTCGCCAGCACATTACAGATCAAGCCTACGTCTCTGCATGCCACGACCCACAACCTCCAAACCAGCATCAGAATAATCCTTCTACTACACAACGGTACGAGACAAGAGGGCTTAAAGCAGAAACTTCTGACAGGTATGGTCACACACCACACTCCCACTACAGTAGTGAATCGCCAACATGCTCTAACACCAACCAAGTTATAACAGACTTTGCCAAGTTCTTCGTCAGACGAGATTTAATCACAAACGATCAGCCAGAAAATTACAAAGCCTGGCGATCGACCTTTCAAAATACCATAAAAGATCTAGACCTGTCTCACTCCGACGAAATGTGAAAGACTCTGCTGAACATGCCAAAAGAATCAGGAACATTAACATAAAACAACCAGAGACTGGCCTTAAAAAGATTTGGAGCAGATTAGAAGAGTGCTATGGCTCGACAGAGACTATAGAACATGTACTTTTTAAAAGGATTGAGGACTTTCCCAGAAAACCTAGCAAGGGTTATCACAAACTACGAGAATTATCTGACTTGCTAGAGGAACTACTTCTTGCTAAAGAGGAGGGAGACCTGCCGGGTCTCGCCTCCCTGGATGCGGCCAGAGGGTTTAAACCTTTAATTCTGAAGCTTCCTTATGACCTACAACAAAGATGGGTCACATATGGTTCTAAACATAAGAAAAGGTTCCAGGTACCATTTGCACCATTCAACGTTTTCGTAGACTTTGTTTCAGAGCAAGCTAAGTTCTTGAATGATCCCAGCTTTGACTTTATACTGCCATCAGCCACGCCCCCTAGCTTCAAACAGCACAGGATGCCAGTGACAGTGAACAAGTCTCATGTTTCTCCTACAGATTTTTCCTATAGGTCTTCCAACAGTGTTCACCCAGAGGACAAAGTCAGAGAAGCTAGCAAGCAGTGCCCTCTACACAGGAAGCCGCACCCTCTACCAAAATGCAGGACCTTCATGGAAAAGTCTCTAGAAGATCGCAAAGCCTTCCTAAGAGAGAACCACATATGCTTCAGGTGCTGTTCATCTACATCACACTTTGCCAAGGACTGCAAGGTTAGTATATCATGCACAGAGTGTGACAACACAGACCACAACTCAGCACTACATCCAGGCCCTGCTCCTTGGACCGCCCAGAGAGCTGGCGATACCAACAAGCATGGCGGGGAGCAAGAGAACATTGGTTCAAACATCTCAGTGGTTACCTCACAGTGTGCAAAGATCTGTGAGGTTATCTCTGGTTATCTGTGAGGTATGCAAAGATCCTGCAGGCGATAGGTCTTGTTCAAAGATCTGTCTTATTAGAGCTTATCCAATGGGTCACAGAAACAAAGCTGTCAAGATGTATGCACTCTTAGATGACCAAAGCAACCGCTCTATAGCTAAATCCACATTCTTTGACACCTTCGGTGTTAGGTGTCCATGCTCCCCTTACTCTCTAAAGACTTGTGCGGGTACTGTTGAGACGGCGGGGAGAAGAGCCACCGCCTTTTGTGTAGCGTCCATAGACGGTCAGACTCGCCTACCTTTACCCACCATACTCCAGTGCAACCAGATTCCAGACAACCGGTCACAAATCCCTACACCAGATGCAGCAATTCACCAGCCTCATCTAAAACGTATGGCCCATCTCCTACCAGAATATGACGAGCAGGCTCAGTTAATGCTGCTCCTGGGAAGAGACATTCTGCAGGTTCATAAAGTAAGAGAACAGATTAATGGTCCCCGCAATGCTCCCTTTGCTCAAAGACTTGACCTGGTGTGGGTCATCATAGGGGACGTCTGCCTAAAGACTGTGCACAGACCCACTACGGTCAGTTCACTAATGTACTTGACAAAGGACGCCCTTCTTCCTTGCAACCATGTCACAATAGCTTCATCACCAAAGAGCTTCCAGGTAGTACTCACATACCTTGTTCCTCTGTGGACCCAGACTCAGATGACCACGCTTGTGACAGTGACCCAGACCACCTAGGGTATACAGTCTTTCATAGAACAAAGGAAGACCAGCAGCTAGCAATGTCCTTTGAAGATAGACTTTTCATGCAAATAATGGAAAAGGAGACAGCCAAGGAAGAGTCAAACAATTGGGTCCCACCTCTCCCATTTAGACCTCATAGACAGCGTCTACCTAACAACAAGGAACAAGTCTTTAAACGCTTTGTCTCCCTTAAACGTAATTTCCAGAGAAAACCAGACATGAAAGATCACTTCTTTACCTTTATGGGAAAAATATTTGAGAATAATCACGCAGAGTTAGCTCCTGCCCTTAAAGACAACGAGGAGTGCTGGTATTTGCCTATACTTGGAGTGTACCACCCCAAGAAACCAGGTCAGATTAGAGTAGTGTTTGACTCTAGCTCTAAAGAACAAGGCGTGTTGTTAAATGACGTTCTTCTCTCAGGACCGGATCTGAACAGACTCATTGGGGTACTCCTCCGTTTCCGCAAAGACTCTGTAGCATTCATGGCGGACATCCAGCAGATGTTCCACTGTTTTCTCGTTAAAAAGGAACACAGGAACTTTTTGAGATTTTTCTGGTTTAAGGATAACAACCCTTCCAAAGAAATCGTAGAGTATCGCATGAAGGTCCAGATATTTGGGAACAGCTCTTCCCCCGCAGTTGCCATTTATGGGCTTAGACGCTCGGCTCACGAAGGCGAATCCATCTACGGGTCTGAAGTGACACTTAGTAGAAAAAGACTTTTATGTAGTCGATTTGCTTAAAATCTCTACCCACTGCTGAAGCAGCTATCAGTCTCCTCAAGAGAGCACAGGAGATGCTAGCCTGTTCTAATTTGAAGCCACACAAGATCGCCTCTAACAGCGTAGAACTGATGAAGGTCTTCCCCTCTCAAGACCACTCTGGTGAGTTCAAAGACTTAGATTTAGGTTCTGACTCTCAACCAACGCAACGTAGCCTTGGACTACTCTGGGACTTAAAGTCAGACACCTTCACCTTCCAGGTTAGTCGGGAAGAAAAGCCCTTTACACGCAGAGGCGTTCTGTCAACCATAAACTGTCTGTATGACCCCCTAGGATTTGTAGCTCCAGTCACCATTGAGGGTAAAGCACTTCTCAGAGACCTGATTCAAGAGACAGTGAACTGGGATGATCTACTTCCCCCCGAGAAAAGAGATCAGTGGACAGAGTGGAAAAGTTCCCTGACAGCCTTGTCTGACTTAAAGGTCCCTCAACCATATGCTCCTGTACCATCTACAGAAGTCCAAGACCAAAGACTTTGTGTTTTCTGCGATGCTTCTGTCAAAGCAATCGCTGCTGTAGCTTACCTAAGGACCAAGGACATGAAAGGACAGTGCCATATAGGTTTTGTTATGGGAAAAGCAAAACTCGCCCCACTCCCAGAACACACAATACCTAGACTGGAACTTTGTGCCGCAGTGTTAGCTGTGGAGTTAGCCGACACGATTGCTAGAGAGATGAACCTAGAAATCAAAGACACTGAGTTCTACACTGACAGTAAAGTTGTCCTGGGGTACATCTACAACGAAACCAGACGCTTTTACGTCTACGTCAGTAATAGAGTGTTGAAGATTAGGAGATCCACACACCCAAAGCAGTGGCACTTTGTTCCAACTAAACACAATCCAGCAGACCTAGCGACTAGAGCTGTCCCAGCCAACTGTCTTTGGGACACAACATGGTTTACAGGCCCTGCATTCCTGTACAATTCAGAACACAACACTTCTGAATCAGAGACTTTCAGCTTGATAGATGCAGTCAAGGATCTAGAAGTTCGTCCATTAGTCACTGTGGTTTCACAATACCAACTCAAATCTCATTGGTTCTCCAGGTTTTCCACATTGAAATCACTAATTAGAGCCATTACTTCCTTATCCCACATAGCCCATTCCTTTGGGAAAATGACTAACAGCAAAGACTGGCACCGCTGTAAAAATACATACTCAGTGACTGACCTAGAGCAATCAAAACCTCTGATCATTTACACTGTGCAACAAGAGACCTTTGCTAGAGAGATTGACTGTATTAACAACAAAAGGCCAATCCCTAAAGACAGCGTCCTAAGGAAACTTGATCCATTCCTCGACAGCAGTAACCTGTTGAGAATAGTATACCTTGAAGTACGATAAGAAGCATCCTCTCATTCTCCCAGCTCAGCACCATGTCACTGCCCTGCTTGTACAACGCTATCACAGTCAAGTTAAACACCAAGGCCGGCTATTCACTGAAGGAGCTTTGAGGGTTGCTGGACTGTGGATAATAGGAGCAAAAAGATGTGTGAGCAAGTGTATCTTTAACTGCGTTACCTGCCGCAAACTCCATGGACTCTTACAAACCCAAAAGATGGCTGACCTTCCACCTGACAGACTTAACTCAGATCCTCCCTTTACAAGTGTGGGCTTTGATGTATTCGGTCCTTGGTCCGTTACCACTCGCCAAACCAGGGGAGGCCACGGCAGCAGCAAACGCTGGGCAGTTATTTTTACTTGTATGACTGTTCGAGCTGTTCACATAGAGTTGATTGAATCAATGGTCACTTCCAGCTTTATCAACGCTCTCAGGTGCTTCATTGCCATTAGAGGCCCTGTTAAGCACATCCGCTCTGATAGGGGCACCAACTTTGTTGGAGCGGCCAAGGAACTTCAGATCCTTTCCAATCTAGACAACAACAGTGTAGAAAGGTATCTCAACCAACAGGGATGTACCTGGACATTTAACCCTCCTCATTCTTCTCATATGGGTGGTGCGTGGGAAAGAATGATAGGCGTAGCCCGCAAGATTTTGGATTCTATTTTCCTTCAAATGGGGAATGCCAGACTCACGTATGAATGTCTGTCCACCTTCATGGCCGAGGTCTCAGCCATCATAAATGCTAGACCTCTGATTCCAGTTACCAACAATCTAGAGGAACCCATGTTGCTGACACCTGCAACTCTACTCACCCAAAAAACCAACACAGTCAGTGCTCCAAATGGAGAGTTTACTGATAAAGACCTTTTCAGATGTCAATAGAGACAGGTACAATGCCTAGCCAACACTTTCTGGAACAGATGGAGGAGATATTACATCCAAACCCTACAACTCAGAAATAAGTGGCAAGTTAACAAACCAGATCTGAAGTCAGGAGATGTGGTGCTCGTCAAGGACTGCCAAGCACACAGGAATGACTGGCCTTTGGGACTTATCACACAGACATTCCCAAGCAAAGATGGACATGTCAGGAAGGTCGAAGTTAAGACTTCCAAACAGGGTGAAGTAAAGTCATTTCTCAGACCCATATCGGTCTTGATTTTACTTGTGTCTAATAACGCTGTTAGTGGCGTTGGTTAACGCCAGACGGGGAGTGTTATGTCTCCAGGAGACCTTTCTCTGTCTCCAGGTTCAGAAAAGAGAATTCATATTGTCATTTGATTGTATATTGTGTTGCTGCATCATTAAGCTATAAATTATGTTTGTTCCAGGTTAGCTTACGCATGCGCCACCTACTGGCCAAACATTAATACCATTTGTAATAATACCTTTAACCTTTAAAGGATGTGACATAAAAATCATCACATCCTCTTTAGTCAGGAAGTGAATACCCCTTAGGGAACAGCATTGTCAAGATTATGCCAGCTGCCTAGATGTAATCTCTTCCCATCCATGGCATCGAGGTAAGCAATCTTCCCCTTCCTCCTCCACAGGCTATTAGGGAAAGCAGATAGTCATTTCAGTTGTTATTTTATATGATGTTTACTATTGTATGGTAATGTTATATTATTCTTGTTATTTTCAGTTTTACCGCATATAACGTGTGTCATTCACACTTGTATTGAAATCTGCAACGTGCCAATAAAGACACAGACAAGAAACAGCAGTCTATTATTGTGTGCCCAGAAAAAGGTTATCTGCCTGGATAGTTACCCATAGACTCCGGGAGTACGGGGAGCGAGGCCAGAACATACATCCTTGTATAGGCATGGGAACAGGCTTCTTCCACACATTGACATCCTCACATCAGGAAGGTGGGTGGTCCATGGGCAGGCCTGGCTTCGTATTTAACAGTCTAGTGATCTGTTAATTACATTTAGTTTTCAGTGAAGAAGGCATCACGTGCATGCTCTGGTACACCTGCCAGGGGTTGCTGACCCCTACGTTAGACCCTCTGTCAGATTTGATCATATGTGTCCTAGCTGAGGCGATTCATCCCTCTATTTGTCCTGATTACCACCATCACTAAGGCATAAAGTGAGGGGAAATCTAAAATTTTATTGTTGGCGCCAGAGCAAGAATTGAGGGTAAACCATCCAACTGGGACAAATGTTCTGTCAAGAACTGTCTAATGCTACGTACACACGACTGGTTTTTCTGTCAGAAAAAACTCTGATGGTTTTTCTGATTGAGTTGGACTTGCGTACACACAATCACACCAAAGTCCGATCGTTTAGAATGCGGTGATGTACAACACGTACGACGGGACTAGAAAAAGGAAGTTAAATAGCCAGTAGCCAATAGCTGACTTGGATATGTTTATGATTGGATATGTTATGCCGCGTATACATGACCGGACTTTCCGTCAGAGTAGACTCTGATGGTCTTTCCGATGGAGTTCCGACAAAGTTTCGCTGAAACGGACTTGCCAACACAAGTCCGTTCGTTTAGAACGCAATGACGTATGACGTGAGTAGAAAAAGGAAGTTCAATAGCCAGTAGCCAATAAATGCCCTTGCGTAGTTTTTGGTCCATCGGAATAGCATACAGACGAACAGTTTTCCTGATAGGAATTGATTCAGTCGGAAAGATTTAAAACATGTTCTATTTCTAGATCCGTCAGAATTTTCGAAAGAAAAAGTCAGATGAAGCCCATACACAATCGGAATATCCGATGAAATGATTCCATCTGACCTTTTCTGTCGGAAAGTCTGGTCGTGTGTACGCGGCATAAGATGAGTCACCCTTGTGGAGATTTTTCATTTAATGTTGTGTCTCCAGAATAACTGAAAAATCCCCCAACAGGATAGAGACAACAAAAATACCTCGATGGTGATTTTAACCTCTAGTCTATCCAAAACTAAGAAAAAAAGTTTTAATCATCCATTTAACGACCGCCCTATAGACAGATATATTGCTACAGGGCAGCCATTCTGTGCAGAATCACGTACATATACGTGGTTCTGCATTTCCGCATTGGACACAGCAGATGCCGATTAGTGGGTGCCGGCCAATGGATGGGTATAAGGGGGAAAAAGCATAAAAGTGCTCCAATGGTGCTCCAATGGTGCAGGTCAAAAAAATATTTATTGGAACCAACCAATATACAAAAATATAAAAGGGCAAGGGCAGGGCAAGGCTTTCAGTTCCCTACACTGTTTTTATGAACATTTTATGTGATCACTTTTTATATTTTTGTATATTGCTTGGTTCCAATAAATATTTTTTTGACCTGCACCATTGGAGCACTTTTATGCTTTTCCCCCCTTATACCCTTTGGGTCCATGAGAAACTGGGACTCTTCCATCTGAAGGGCCACTTCCCTCAACTCGGAGGACATCATCACAGCGATTCCAGCCCAGAGGGGACATCTCCAAAGATTCTGGATTTCTATCACCATCCGGGAGAACCCTCCACCTGGTTCCTTAAGCCAATTTGATTTGGTGTCACTGGCATCCGAATCCACCCCTTCTGGTAAGAGTATTTTCAACTTCTTTACCACAAGAGTTAACCGTAGATGAACCGTATGTCTGAAGATTTCTCCGGTCTTATTTGATTCGCCATCCATTTCACTGTTTGGATTTCATCACTTTCCTTATACACACAATGAACTTGATTTTATCACTGAACTTTATTGGCTTTTCCACATGTGTTTCATGTTAGCGCTGCACTTTTTTTACAGTATTGTATTTGAATTTTAGTCACATTCTAGTGTTGCTGCTTGTTATTTTTGATTTTTATTAGCGCAGTTATGCTTTTTACATTTGTTTTAAAACATAAACATGGCAGTCTTTAAATAAACAGTGAAAACAAATTGTATAAATTGAAGTGGGATTCCATGTGACATCAATGTTGAGGTGAGGACACAGACAATAGAACCACCACCGGTTAGTGAGGAGGCTTACCCGAGTGAGAGGACTCAAATGGGCATATGCTCAGTGAGTCAACAAGGCTTATGGTGCAACCACCAATATATGGGACTTCCACATCTGAGTACCAGATCAAGTTGTAAAGCAATCCAATTGGTCAAGAGATGTCACCAAGAAGTGGTCTTCAGAAGCAGCCAACTTGTCAGAACAAAAAATTCTCTCAAGTGTTCAAAATAGCATGACCAAAAAAGAAAATACTCCACATAGTGTGAATCCATATAAACGTAAAACTTAGTAAAAGAAAATCGGAAACACTCACTTTTAGAAAGTGGATCAAGCGTTTAAAATTGAAGTTTGTGGGTAATGCAATGACATCAGCAGGGCTTGTGCCGATGCGTTTCGTCTAAAGAGACATCATCTGGGGTATGAGCCTGCTGTAGTCCTTGCGTTTATATATCTTATGAGGCCCAATAGTAAAATTACCAACCTGTGATCAGAATTGATGCTTCCTGCATGTGGACACTGCACTTCCTGGTTTAAACAAAATGGCGCCGTGGCTTGCATTCCAAGCCTTACTCTAGATGGAATTGTAAAATCCATTGACATGTAAGGAGGCGGGCTTTTTCAAGTCAAGCCTCACTGTGATCCACATAGGAAGTAACTGGATCAGCTGGCACACAGAGCGTCCTATGAGGACATGAACCAAGCCTCATATACTCATGGACAGCATGCGATTCAATGGAATCAACAGACACATCTATCACATCGTCAACAGGAAATGTAATGATCATCGGCATTTGTCTCGCCACCTATAGGCGTAATGCAGTACAGACCTCAATCTGAATAAACAGAGAGGTCAAAATATCAACTGCAATCTAAACAGGAAGTGTGAACAGCCGTGACATCATCATGTATTTGAAAAAAGAGGAAGCAACTAATCATATATTAGACAAAAATTTAATTAAAATCAAAATAAAACGTTAGCAATTTGATCACAGGACTGGTCTTTACATAATCAAATTGAAAAATAAATGAATGTGAATACATTACATAAAATTACTTAGAATTTCTTATAGTATAAAAAATCTGGATATCCAGAAAAATTCATATAAATTACACCTTAGGCTCTATTGATGAATGCATTGATGTCCCATTCAATATTAAGGTCCAAGGGGGAGTGGCATTGGTGCTCATAAATCCAAAAAGTTTTGAGGCATGACACGCCCCTGGTCGTGGCCCTGCCTCTCCAAGGGGGAATATACCTATCGATAATTAAAAATTCCGTGCCTGTAGGATCTCTGTTATGAAACTGTTGATAATGTCTTGGGACATTATGTTTAGTATAACCTTTTTTAATGAGAGCTATGTGTTCACTAACTCACTGAAAAGGCTCGAATGGTTCTGCCACATACTGTGTGTGTCAGGATCACAGTGAGGCTTGACTCGCAAAAGCCCGCCTCCTCTCATGTTAATGGATTTTACAACTCTATCTAGAGTGAGGCTTGGAATGCATTTTGTTTAAACCAGGAAGTGCAGTGTCCACATGCAGGAAGCATCAATTATGATAACAGGTTGACAATTTTACTATTGGGCCTCATAATGTATGTAAACGCGATGACTACAGCAGGCTCATACCCCAGATGATGTCTCTTTAGATGAGCCCTGCTAATGTCATTGCGTTATCCACAAACTTCAATTTTAAGGGCTTGATCCACTTTCTAAATGTGAGTGTTTCCAATCTACTTTTAATACATTTTACGTTTATACGGACTCACACTATGTGGAGTATTTTCTTTTTTGGTCATGCTATTTTGAACACTTGAGAGGATTTGGTCTAACAAGTTGGCTGCTTCTGAAGACCGCTTCTTGGTGACATCTCTTGATCAATTGGATTGCTTTAAAACTTGATCTGGAACTCAGATGTGGAGGTCCCATATTTTGGTGGTTGCACCATAAGCCTTGTTGACTCACTGAGCATATGCCCATTTTGAGTCCTCTCAATCAGGTAAACCTCCTCACTAACCGGTGGTGGTTCTATTGTCTGTGTCCTCACCTCAACATTGATGTCACGTGGAATCCCACTTCTATTCACATAATTTGTTTTCACTGTTTATGTAAAGACTGCTATGTTTATCTTTTAAAACAACTTTTGTATGATGGCACATGGACTTTAGTTTGGGTGTGAATTTCACATCTCAATCTCATTTTCTTTATTATTAGTTTTTGTGGTCATTGCACAGTGTACATTAGTTTATATACATATGTATTTCCATGTTTTGAGCGCTGCACATAATTTAACTTTTTACTTATCACATGGTACAAGGTGCTGTGATTGGCCCAGGTACCATATGATAGCTGTGGGACAATCACAGCATCACTATAGGAATCACAGCTGTTATGAATGAAATTCATTCATTCATAACAGCTTTGTTGACATTGTGGGAGCTGCAATTCACTGTGTCTAGTGGACACAGAGGTGATAGGTGCCCCTCAACTGGATCATGTACATGTACGTGATCCAGCTTGCCCAAGCCACCCTCCCACAGTAAATGTACTGTGACCCACTGGCAAAGAAAGGTTTCTCAAACAAGGATACAATAAAAAGTGGCTCACTGATGCATATAAAAAACAAAAGAAACAACAGTGTAACACCATACTGTAGCATTAAAAAATAAATTACATTTATTGAAAAATAGAAATGAATTCACAAAAGTACGCATGTGTAGGGAATGGCATAAAGGTGACTTGGGAGCCAGAAATGTCCGAGGGACAGTCATAGAAGCACCAGCCTTGGCCACCAGCTGGGCATTCCTAGCCGGTGGCCAAGGCTGGTGTTTCTCTGGCTGCCCCTCTGACATTTCTGAGTCCAAAGTCACCCTTATGCCATGCCCTATACATGCATACTTTTGTGAGTACATTTCTATTTTTCAATAAATTGGCATTTATTTTTTAATGCTACACTATGTGGTTTCCCTCTTGTTTCTTTTGTTTTCTTCCAGTGGTTGGAAAGGGAGTGCCCTCCCTGTTTTTCTAGCTGCAGCTCCTGGGCTATCCTACACAAATCTTCTAATACTGTTGGTGCATATCATTAGTATTAGCAGGGTGCCTTTGGCCAATCATGGCTCAGAGTCCACACCCCACACTATGTAAGGCTGCTTACACGGTTTTATATATGAGAGCAGCAAAATGACATTTGCAATGGAAAACATGTCATTTAAAACCCTATGTGAATGGGTATGGGGTACATTGTACCCCTACACATTCACCAAAAAAAGTGTCAAAATGGTAAAAATGACAGTAGACATTTTGGGACAAGTCCTTTATTAAAAAAAAAACGTGTCCGCGATGTCCATTCATCTTCGATCACAGTGTCCGACGGACCGAGAAGAAAAAACTCCGCCTCCATGGGAGCCTTCCATTGACTGCAGGCTTTCTGCATTGACAGCTGTTATATAGCTGAGGGCGGGGCCACCTGGGGACGTAAACAGGTGATCCTACCCCCTTCTGACATCACATGACGTCACGCTACGTCAGAGGGGGGCAGGGTCACCCATTTACATCACCGGGTGGCCCCGCCCTCAGCTATATAACAGCTATCATTGCAAAAAACCTGCAGCCTTTTTTTTTTCTTGGTCCGTCGGATGCTGTGAACGAAGATGAATGGACTTCTTGGTACACTTTTTTAAAAATAAAGGAATTGTCCCAAATTGTACTAAGGACACCCCCCAGTCATGATATTCAAAGGAATATTTCATTTTTATTTTTTCACTTTAAACATTATTAAAACCACTGCTCCTGAAAAAACATCCTTTTTTAAAACTTTTTTTGCATTGATACATGTCCCCTGGGGCAGGACCCAAGTCCCCAAACACTTTTTATGGCAATAACTTGCATATAAGCCTTTAAAATGAGCACTTTTGATTTTTCATGTCCATGTCCCATACCCTTTAATGGTGTTCGCGTGTTCATACAAATTTTTGGTCTGTTCGCAAGTTCTGGTGCGAACGGAACCGGGGGGCTCATCCCTAACTGCCACTAAGTGCCCCACTTCTGCCAGGACAGGAGGGGAAGAAAATTCCTCTTCCTCCATCCCTTTTGTCACTTCCAGGTTGTAGCTGACATCACATCCAGTGCCACTTATAACTGCCTCCGGTGACACCATCTTACACCGCTGGTACTACTATTGTTCCTCTCCACTCCTCCCAAAGAAGGAAAATTAGGCAGAGACCACAACAACACTGCACTAAGACCACCCATCAAAACGGCCCACCCAGTCCACTGAAACAACAACTGAGGGGCATATAAACCACCCACACCCACACTTTAGTGAGGTTTCAGGACCCTGGTCGAACAGGATCTTGATAAACTCAACATTGTATCAGGAAGGCGTAAAAAAGATATAGAACAAGGGCTTAGCCTGTTAGAAAAAACAAAGAGGTTGTGATACAACCAGCTGACGATCAAGAAACCTATGAAGAATTAAAGGGAAACCCTACAAACTAATATAAGGCCAAATTGAAAAGATTGCTCAATAAAGCCTATAAAGATCTCATCAATAAAAGAGACGCTAGATATCTTATACCTGATGCCCCCCTTATGCTGGTTTTCTATCAAATACTGAAAATTCACAAATGCATGGCCAAACCCCCGGGGAGACCAATAGTAAGTGGCATCGACTCTTTCTTTAGTAGGCTGGGTGAATACTTGGATTGCTTCCTGCAACCCTTGGCCCAGAAGTCACCAGCCTACTTAAGAGACAGTGAGAAACTAATTAACCTGCTTAACCACTTCAATACCAGGGACTTTCCCCCCTTCCTGCCCAGCACAATTTTTATCTTTGAATGGCAATTGCGCGGTAATGCAACACTGTACCCAAACCAAATTTTTATAATTTTCTTCCCACAAATAGAGCTTTCTTTTGGTGTTATTTGATCACCTCTGCGGTTTTTAATTTTTGCGCTATAAACAAAAAATTTTTTGAAAAAGAAAACTGATGGCACCGATAGGCGGCACTGATGGCACTGATAGGCAACACTGATGCCACTGAAAGGTGGCACTGATGGGTACTGATAGGTGGCACTTTATAGGCAGCACTAATGAGGAGCTACTGACAGGCATTACTGAGTGGCACTGACAGGCATTACTGATGGGTCACTAATTGGCATTACTGATGGGACAGTGGAACTTTTTTGGGCACTGATTGGCACTTTTTTGGGCACTGATCGACACTTTTATGGGCACTGACAGGCGTTTATAGAGGGGGACAGGCTGGCAGGTGATGGGCACTGATTCAAAGCTGATTGGCACCTTTTGATGGGGGCTGTGCTGATTATCAATGTGCTGATTATGAGCACAGACCCCCCCCCTGACAGGGAGAGCCAACGATCGGCTCTCCCTGTCAGTGTGAACCGAGAAAAGCCATTTACTGGCACTTCCTGGTTCACGTGATGATCGGCTGTGATTGGTCACAGCTGATCATGTGGTAAGAAGCCTCTGTCAAAGGCTTCGTACCACGATCGGAGTTTCGGTGTGTCAGACTGATCGCCGCGCTGCGCGCCCCCCGTGGGCACGCGCTGCTCTGTTATCCTGATTAGGATAACGCAAACATATTGCCACCGTCATTTCGCTATACCACGGACGGAACGTGGTTAAAGATATGGAAGTATCAGACGACTGCATCCTGGCGAGTATTGATGTTAATTTGCTCTACACCAACATCAAACAAAGTTTCGCCTTGGACGCAGTAAAGTGGGCCTAACAAAAGACCAATTTAAAAAGGAAAGAAAAACAGTTTTTGATTAAAGCACTGGACCTGGCCATGAGAGATAATTTCTTTTGGTATAATGGTAGCCACTATAGGCAGAGGAAGGGAGTAGCCATGGGGGACAAGTATTAACCCTCAGTGGCAAATATATTTCTGAGCAAATGGGAACATGAGGCCATACATGGAGAATTGAGACCAGGATTGAAGTTATACAAGAGGTATATCGGCGATATCCTCATTGTGTGGGCGGGAACGCAATAAACTTTTCTGGAATTCCCACATGATAATAATAATAACTCCTATGGAATTTAATTTACAGAAACGTACGATAAATTGGCTGTCAACTACCTAGATCTGGTCATTTTCAAGAATAATGGCAAATTAAACACACTCACTTTCTTTAAGGAGGTGGACCGTAATGGGTATATTCCGAAAGGAAGTTGCCATTGCCCCCGATGGCTAAATGGGGCACCTGAAAGCCAGATGATGAGAATATGCAGGAATTGTGACAACATTGCGGATTATTATAGCCAAACACAAGTAATTATAAGTAGATTCCAAGAGAAAGGGTATGCGCCCAAAGAATTAGTTATGACACAACAGGAAGTCCTACGATTGGATAGAAATGTAATGTTACAAGATAAGGAACATAGAAGTATGAATTATGGGTTAGCTTTTATGACTGGGTTTACAAGACAATATAAGCAGGTTGAGAGAATAATATCTAAACATTGGCCATTAATCCTGAAGGATCAAGTATTAAATACAATTTTACAGAGCAAACCCCAATATATTTACACCAAGCCTCCTACTTTGAGGAACAAACTTGCCAGGAATGTTGTCGACCCTCCTCGAAGGGTGTGGACTTTTCTGGACCAGGTGGGTTTTTTCACATGTGGGAGATGTGTGGCATGTAGGGCCATTAAACACAAACCAAAGAAAATTACACATTTCGAGTCTAAGTCCAGAAGTACATGGTTCGAGATAGAGAAGTTCATCTCGTGTGATAGTACACATGTGACCTACCTATTGGAATGCCTATGCATGCTCCAATATGTGGGGAGAACTACTAGGAAGCTTGGGGTAAGGCTACGCGAACATGTCAACAATATAAAAAAATAGGTTTGTTAAGCATAGCCTATTCAGGCATTATAGATTGGTTCAAAATTGAGACCCCACATCTTTGAAGATTTGTGATATAGACAGGGTGCTCCCCCATTGGAGGGGGGGGGGGGTAATCTTACTAAAGGTATTTCACAAAACAAAACAAAATGGATTTATTTGCTTAATACAATGAATCCTAAGTGGTTGAACATAGAGTTGCACCTCAATTGTTTTTTATCCAACTGGTGATTTGATTATGTGATTTAGTATTTGTTCATTGGTTTATTTTCATTTCTATATATTTTTTATGTTTATTTTTAATTTTACTTTTTATATATTTCTTTTTTCACTATTTATTTGTAGTTTTTATTTATTTTTATTTTTATCTTTATTTTCATTTTTATTTTTTTTATGTATTTTTTTCATTATATATTTTTTTCATTTATGGCAATTTTTATTTTTATTTTCACTTTTATTTTGAATTTTTATTTTTAACTTAATTTAAATTTTATGTTTATTTTTCCTATTTTTGTCATTAAGTTAATGTTGCTCTCAATACCCATAAGGATTATGTTTGACCTGTCAAGGTTTTCATTTAGGCAATGCAAGACAGTCATGGTCAGGATTGTCATCTGTTTGATGAGAGGAAGTTCCCTTTATGGGTGTACTTGAGGTCAATGAAGAAGGAGGGGCCAGGAGTGCCACCAGGGGACCCCAGAAAAGGAGGTTCGGGGCCGCTCTGTGCAAAACCCTTGCACAGAGCGGGTAAGTATAACATGTTTGTCATTTAAAAAAAAAAATGAACCTTTACAATCACTTTAAGAGATGCGTCCTAAAAACGTTTTGGGAATGTATCTTTACATTCAAGAACCTGTACTTAAACTTTAGGCATGATGTAAGAAATTCAACCATTAGAACACTGGAAAAATGGCAACTGATAATAGGGCATTGCAGTAATAAGTTAATAACGCGTGTCAAAACCTGTAATTTTAAGCATCAAAAGCCATTTGCAACATTGGTTGTAGTGGGGGAGATTTACTAAAACTGGTGCACTAAGAAGTTGATTGGCTACCATGTACAGCTGCACCAGATTCAAACTTCTGATATTGGTTTGAAGAAGTAGCAACTGGGTATGCTCAAACATGCACCACCCACTCTGATGTCACTTCCAGTTCCAGTTGTTGCAGGAAAGAAATTCGCTCTGTGTATTATCCGGCCGTAGTAGGTTGCTGGTGGCCACTTAATGCGTCCCAAAGAGATTACAGCTACTATTCTAAAGTCCACAGGACATACTCTAGAATTGACCTGCTTTGGTTAGACTGGTTCTATTTTAGATATTTTAGTAGGAGTGTCTATTGAACAGATTACTTTATAAGGTAATGGTCTGGTGTCAATCATGATCCAACTGTTAGGTAGTGCGGAGAGGGAATGGACCTGGCATATAAATGACAATATTTTGAATGAATATATAACAGTGATCAGTCCATAAAAAAGTCCAAAACAAGTGATGTGTACAATATCCTTAGCAGTCGTATCTCAAGGATGATAACTGTCTAGACACCCAAAGCGCACCTTTCACCGTGATAAGAAAAAGGTTGTGCCCTTACAGGATAGCCAGACTCCACATTATAGGAGCCTAGTATAGCATGGGTTTGTACAACACGAAAGATCCGTCCTCTGGATATAGACAGGGTGATGTTGATATCAGCTCCACTTGTTACTCCTATTCTCTCTCGCTCACAGGTAAGGTGCAAAAAGAGGAAAAGATTGCCACATAGTATAAAACCGTTATGGTTTATTGAAACTCCACAAGTCCAGCAAAACATGAATAAAATATTATTGGATAAAACAATCAATTTGGTTATCACATTTTTATTAGTGCGGCAATCTTTATTTTCTATTGTCTTTACACAAATGTTCTGTTGTGTAATTGTCAGCTGCTATTTTGACATATTACTTTCCTCCAATATTTTGGATGACCCTATAGCCTTGGCAGCGGTTTCTGAAGCTACTACATCATATTTTGAAATCAACAATACAAGTTATTAGAGGGGTCTTGATCTCTCAAGGTGCTCGGCTTAAAAAGCAAAGATGTCAGGAGGTACAGCAAATGATTTGAGAGATATAACAATTAGAGAATAGACATAAACGTTTCCAACCTTTTGACTATGAGAGCCGTCTTAATGAGCTATGAGAAATTGTTGTGTCTTTTTCATTGACAGATACAGGAAAAAAATTAGATACTGTCAAGAGACTTGAGAAAGAGGAGGGAGACATGCCATGTACATAAACTGGCCTCTTTCGATTATCAATTTGTTTTCCATTCATCTGGGATTGCTAAGCAATTTCATTTTTGTTGTGATCTTTACTGTTTATTCACTGATAAATTGAAACATGTTTCTTTGGAGCATAGGCTTAGGATTGAGAACTACCTGGCAGAGATAAAATACCCCAAATTATCCCCAGAATCGATTGCCCATTTAAAGAAATCGATCACCCAGGATGAACTGGAGGACGTTTCTAAGAACCTTCCAAAAGGTAATTTTTTTTGTGGCTAAGGAAGCCAGGGACAATTCAATAAGGACTCTTCATTTAGCCCACTGGGTTCTTTCTCAACCAGTATGTCTACCCAATCTACTCCTGTCAACAGATGCCAAGAAGGCATTTGACAGGGTAGACTGGGTATTCTTAGAGGAGACACAGATTGCTGTGGGCTTGGGACCAAAAATGTTAGAATGGATTATGGCTCTACATGAGATGCCCTCAGCTAGGGTCAAGGTAATGGTGCCCTTTTTTCTCCCTTCACGAAAAAGAACAGCACTAGGCAGGGATGCCCTTGTCACCCCTGCTGTTTGCCTTGGTTATAGAGTCACTGCTGCTCTAGGTCAGAGGGAATGTGAATATCCATGGGTTTACTGTGGGTCCCATAGAGCATAAATTATCTATATATATTCAGACAATATTCTAGTCTTCAAAATACATTTTAGTAAATCTGAAATGTTGCAGTTATATCTACCATAGACTAACTCTACTTTTGTGGGGAAAAAATAGCAAAGAAACCCCCAAAACAATATAGCATATACAATTGCGACACAAATCAGATTGTAATTTTTTAATCTGCAGCACTACAATTTTCTGTAAAATGCAATGCGATATACACAGATGGTATACAGAACACCCCCCAGATATGTAATTTCTTGCTTGTGTGATTGGCTTACTGATTTTTCCAGAAGTCTGCACTAAGATACAAGTCAGATTTTTGGCATCCCCTGCAACAAAAATGGCATTTTTGGGGAGATGCGCCTAAAGGGAAATCACATCTACATGGATGCAGACCCTGCAATTTTCCTCATTGGAGCCCTGCAAGTGCAACAGCTGATTGATAATTATAAAAACACTCCCAATAAATTCACTTTGCACATAGATACTGACAAACAGACATTTATTCAGAATAAAAAAAGCTAGGAATCTGCAACAAGTTTGGTAAAATCCTTGCAATGTACATAGATCACCCAGAGGGGAATGCTTGTTTTCTCAACAAAAGTTGAGTTATTCTTTAAACAATCATTTTCTTTTTCATCAAATAAACTACCCCTTAAATATCTGGGTATGTATATATAATCAGTCTAGGATATATGAGAAAAATTATTCCCCACTGCTTCAACTAATAAGGAGCATCTTATGCCGCGTACACATGAGCGGACTTTTCGTCGGACTGAACTCCGAAGGACTTTTCGACGGACTTCCGACGAAACGGACTTGCCTACACACGATCACACCAAAGTCTGATCCTTTCGAACGTGATGACGTACGACCGGACTAGAATAAGTAAGTTCATAGCCAGTAGCCAATAGCTGCCCTTTGCGTCGTTTTTGGTCCATCAGACTAGCATACAGACGAATGGATTTTTCGATCGAATCAAGTCCGTCGGAAAAATTTGAAACTTGTTCTATTTCTAAGGTGGGTCAGATTTTTAGACAGAAAAGGTCCAATGAAGCCCATACACGATCGAATTGTCCGACGGATTTGTTCCGTCAGACCTTTGATGCCGAAAAAGTCCGGTCGTGTGTACGCGGCATTAGAATGCTGGGACAAAACCAAGTTTACCTGCTTGGGTTGAATTAATATCGTACAAATGAGTGTATTGCCAAAGGTTTTATTTGTCTTGCAGATGGTACCCATTCAGCTCACAAAGATATATATATATATATATATATATATATATATATATATATATATATTATTTTTTTTTAACATTTGGCTAATTTGCACAAACATCATTTGGCGAAAGGCAAAGCCTAGATTCGTTTATCATGATCTTACGGTGCAAAATCTGAAGGTAGGCTAGGTCTCCCAAATTTGAGAAACTATTATAGAGCAATAGCCTTAACTAGAATCCTCAATTAGAGACATCATGCTACTCAAAATGTTTTGGTGTCACTGGAGGGAACTTTGGTGGGTCGTAACTTGGCTTATGTCACTTGGGTTCAGTATCCACATAGGGGTCCTTTTGGATTTTACCTCCTCTTACTATTCACCCTGAAACTTCAGAACTCTGTAAATAAATATCCCCTTTACTCCTGATAGGCGGTTTTTGAGGGTTCCCCTGAAATGAGTCCTCATCCAAGGCCTAACTTAGGTGACGGATGGAGACACCATTGCCTTATGTTTTTTTTCGAGATGGGAGACTGCACCCATTGTGTCATGAAGATCCTGCCAGTATCAGGTGCTCCAGTTCCCTTGGTTCACGATCATAGGTGCCATTGCGCGCACGCGCGCGCACCTCTGTTGGCACTAGACGGGCTATTTAAACCTGGCTGTCACACACGATCCCCGCTGTCTGCTCTACAGCGTTGTGTGTCTAAAAACCTGATCTGAGACTGTTTACCTGTGAAAGACCTGGCTTACCTGTGACCATCCAGTTATCTGCCTGTATCCGACCTCAGCCTGTTTGTGACTATTCTCCTGCCTGCCTCTCTGTACCTTTGCTGCCCGCTTGATATCTGACCCGGTCTGCCTGATTATTCCTGATCTGATCCAGTCTGCTAAGCTGTTCCAGTCTGCTGAGCTGTTCCAGTCTGCTGAGCTGATCCAGTCTGCTAAGCTGTTCCAATCTGCTGAGCTGTTCCAGTCTGCTAAGATGTTCCAGTCTGCTGAGCTGTTCCAGTCTGCTAAGCTAATCCAGTCTGCTGATCCTGCCAGGCACCCATGCCACTCCTTACTCCTGTGCCTTCTGTTACCTTACCAGGGGACCACGAGTGGGAGCCGTAAGGGAGGCCTTCCTCTGCAAATTGGGCTCAAAACCATCAGGTACGTGACAGTAGCAGACAGCCATGTCTGAGCCCGAGCAGGGAGCCTCCCCTATGGAAGAACTGTGTCAACACCTGGCAGGATTGACTGAGGCAGTTAAAAACCTTCAGCAAAGCTACACCCGGGTGGAAGAATGGGTGTTTGTTCTATCTAACCCCACCGGTACCCTGGGAACCCCTCACGTGTCAACCTCTTCAGCCGCGACAGGACCAACACCAATGGTTGTAATGCTCCCTCCAGAACCTAGAGTCACTACACCTGAGAGATTCTCCGGGGATCGTAGTAGCTTCAGGGCGTTCCGCAATTCCTGCGAGCTGTACTTCGCCCTTCAACCATGGACCATCTCTCTGGAGGTCACCAAAGTGGGATTCGTGGTGTCCTTGCTTACTGGAGACCCCCAAACTTGGGCCCACCGCCTCTTAGAACAGAAGGATGCAGTTTTGACCAACCTCACCACCTTCTTCGATGCAATGGCCCAGGTGTACGAGGACCCCAGCTTTCAGCAACTGCAGAAGCCGCATTGCGTACCCTTCAGCAGGGACGAAGGGCAGTAGAGGATTACGTGGCTGAATTTAGGCGGTGGAGTGCAGATACAAACTGGAACGATGCCGCTCGCCGCCATCAGTTCCGCATGGGACTCTCTGATCCCCTGAAGGATGAACTTGCGTGAATTACTGTGAATTGCATAAAATTACAGTAAAGAACCGATATCCTCTTCCCTTAGTACCAGAGTTATTTCAGAGACTGGGGGCCGCTATTATTTTCACCAAACTCGATCTCCGTGAAGCCTATAATCTGGTCTGTATCAAGGACAGGGACGAGCGGAAGACTGCCTTCCGTACCCGATTTGGGCACTTCGAGTACTTGGTGATGCCCTTCGGGTTCTGCAATGCCCCTGCCACTTTTCAATACTTTATTAACAATGTTCCCTGAGATTTTTTGGACTTATTTGTTATCGTCTATTTAGACGATATTCTAATTTTTTCTTCTTCCCTTGAATCCCACCGCAGGCATGTCAGCACTGTGTTGGCCTGGCTTCGACAACACGGCTTGTATGCGAAAGCTGATAAGTGTCAATTTGAGCAGAAAAGTATACCATTTTTGGGTCTAATTATTTCCAGTAAGGGCATCAAAGTGGATCCCCAGAAGATTGCCGCAATCCTGGACTGGCCAGTCCCAGCAGACAAGAAGGGAATCCAACGTTTCATTGGATTTGTAAACTTTTATTGCAAATTCATCAGAGGGTTCTCGGCCATCGTTGCACCAATCACTCAATTAACCAAACAGGGAAGCCGCTTCCATTGGTCCCCTAAGGCCCAACAAGCATTCAAGATCCTCAAAGGGCTCTTTACCTCTGCCTCCGTTTTGAAACATCCAGATTCCTCCCTGCCGTTTGTTCTGGAAGTGGACGCATCCGAAATTGCCATAGGGGCAATATTATCCCAAAGGCAAGGAACCATGGCCCTGCTTCACCCAGTAGCCTTCTTCTCACGTAAACCATCAACAGCAGAGAAGAACTACGACGTGGGTGATCGGGAATTATTAGCGATAAAATCTGTGCTGGAAGAATGGCGTTATCTGCTGGAAGGAGCTGCCCATCCCATTCTGATATTTACCGACCACAAAAACATGGAATATCTGAGATCCGCAAAGAGACTGAAGCCATGACAAGCCAGGTGGGCACTCTTTTTCTCCAGGTTTTCCTTCCATGTTACATATCGCCCAGGCTCTAAAAACACAAAGCCTGATGCTCTGTCCTGGATGTTCCACCAATCCAAAGAAATTCCCCCTCCGGATACCATCCTCGCTCCTGGAAATTTCCTTCTGCTTCAGAAGACCTACTTTCCAGACTCAAACAAGCTTCCGCAGGGCAGATGCCTCCTTCTGAACCAGAACTGCAGGTCAGAGATGGGTTGCTTTGGCACGAGAACAAGATCTACATTCCCGAAGGCCTACAGGTGTCTGTTTTAGAACTTTGTCACGACCATGCACTAGCCAGGCACTTTAGGATAACCAAAACCACCAACTTGGTACAACGTACCTTTTGGTGGCCTCAGTTACAGGAGGATTGTAAAAAACTTGTAGATACCTGCACTACATGCATCAGGAACAAGAGTCATAGAACCAAGGCTTGGGGGCTACTAAAACCTTTGCCTGTTCCAGACAGGCCATGGAGGATGTTATCCTTAGACTTTATTGTTGAGCTACCCCCCGGCAGAGGATCATACCACTATCTTTGTGGTAGCTGATCGCCTGTCAAAGATGGCACACTTTGTTCCCATGAAAGGCACTCCCTCAGCCCCTGAAACAGCACAGGTATTTATTAAGGAAATCATCAGACTTCACGGGGTACCAGCCAACATCATCTTAGATCGGGGGGGTACAGTTCACCTCCCGATTCTGGAAATCCCTCTGCAAGGCTCTGGATATTGAATTGTCTTTCTCTTCTGCCTATCACCCCCAGTCCAATGGGCAAACCGAAAGGACTAACCAAACTCTTAAGCAGTATCTACTCTGTTTTTCCTCTTTTTCACAGGATGACTGGATTTCCCTGCTCCCATTGGCCGAATTTGCCTATAATAATTCTGTTCACTCCGCCTTCAAGCAGACCCCATTTTTCGCCAACTATGGCTTCCACCCTTCGTTTCTGCCCAACAACTTTCCCGAATGTACGCTGCCAGCAGTTCAGGAGAAAATAAACTTCTTTTCGTCCAATAACCAACTTTTGCAGGAAACCATGAATAGAACTCAGGAGCACAACAAAATAACCTTTGACAGGAAGAGACAAGGTGAATTGGTACTGGTACCCGGTGACCCGGTGTGGCTATCCACAGTGAACTTAAAGATGGTATGTCCTTCAAAGAAACTGGGCCCCAAGTTCTTAGGACCATTCCCGGTTAGAAGGAAAATCAATGAAGTAGCTTACGAACTGGAACTCCCAGACTCATTAAAGATCCATCCAGTATTCCATGTGTCCCTGTTGAAACCTTCTGTTCCCAATCCTTTTCCAAATCGAAGTGCCATTCCTCCTGACCCTGTCATGGTAGATGGTGAGGAGGAATTTGAAATGGAAGCTATCCTGTACCGCAGAAGGAGAAGGAACCAGAACCAGTTCCTGATTAAATGGAAGGGGTATGGACCCGAAGAAAATTCTTGGGAACCCGAGGACAACATCCATGCCAAGAGTCTGGTACAATCCTTCAAAAGGGCCCACCCCGAGAAGTTGCCCAGATCGACATCTGGAGGCCGGCCCTTTGAGGGGGCAATGTCATGAAGATCCTCCCAGTATCAGGCGCTCCAGTTCTCTTGGTTCACGATCGCTGGTGCCGTTGCGCACACCTCTGTTGGTGCCAGACGGGCTATTTAAACCTGCCTGTCACACACAATCCCCACTGTCTACTCTACAGCGTTGTGTGCCTAAAAACCTGATCTGAGACTGTTTAAATGTGAAAGACCCGGCTTACCTTTTTCCATCCAGTTATCTGCCTGCATCCGACCTCGGCCTGTTTGTGACTATTCTCCTGCCTGCCTCTCTGTACCTTTGCTGCCCGCCTGATATCTGACCCGGCCTGCCTGACTATTCCTGATCTAATCCAGTCTGCTAAGCTGTTCCAGTCTGCTGAGCTGATCGTTGCGCACACCTCTGTTGGCGCCAGATGGGCTATTTAAACCTGCCTGTCACACACAATCCCCACTGTCTACTGTACAGCGTTGTGTGCCTAAAAACCTGATCTGAGACTGTTTACTTGTGAAAGACCCGGCTTACCTTTGATCATCCAGTTACCTGCCTGCATCCGACCTCGGCCTGTTTGTGACTATTCTCCTGCCTGCCTCTCTGTACCTTTGCTGCCCGCCTGATATCTGACCCGGCCTGCCTGACTATTCCTGATCTGATACAGTCTGCTGAGCTGTTCCAGTCTGCTGAGCTGATTCAGTCTTCTGAGCTGTTCCAGTCTGCTGAGCTGTTCCAGTCTGCTGAGCTGTTCCAGTCTGCTGAGCTGTTCCAGTCTGCTAAACTGTTCCAGTCTGCTAGCTGATCCAGTCTGCTGAGCTGATCCAGTCTGCTGAGCTGTTCCAATATACAAGTACATATTTGGGGGGCACACCCTACAATGCGTTTAAATTCAAGATAGTGCTGCTAGAAGACCTACAAATAGTACAAAATATTTTACAGCGCACACATACAAGAATGACATTTCCTGCAAGGCTAGTTAAAAACACCTGAACATATTCAAAAAATACGGAGGTTTGGTCACACTATATGGTCATATAGTGCTAAATCCACTTACTGCGACAAAGTACCCCGAATTAGTGGGTCCTACTCTAGTAATAGAATGGAAGATCCTTTGTCTCAACCATGGGAGCTAAACTCCTCTATGTGGGAGAACTGAAGGGGATACATCCTAAACACTGGTGGCCACTAAATAAGAGGTAATGAGGAGGGGGAGGGGTGCTCCAGCCCAAAAAAACCTGGTCAGGGTCTATTCCAATATACAAGTACATATTTGGGGGGCACACCCTACAATGCGTTTAAATTCAAGATGGTGACCAAACCCCCGTATTTTTTGAATATGTTCAGGCGTTTTTAACTATCCTTGCAGGAAATGTCATTCTTGTATGTGTGCGCTGTAAAATATTTTGTACTATTTGTAGGTCTTATAGCAGCACCATCTTGAATTTTAACGCATTGTAGGGTGTGCCCCCCAAATATGTACTTGTATATTGGAATAGACCCTGACCAGGTTTTTTTGGGCTGGAGCACCCCTCCCCCTCCTCATTACCTCTTATTTAGTGGCCACCAGTGTTTAGGATGTATCCCCTTCAGTTCTCCCACATAGAGGAGTTTAGCTTCCATGGTTGAGACAAAAGATCTTCCATTCTATTACTAGAGTAGGACCCACTAATTCGGGGTACTTTGTCGCAGTAAGTGGGCTTAGCACTATATGACCATATAGTGTGACCAAACCCCCGTATTTTTTGAATATGTTCAGGTGTTTTTAACAAGCCTTGCAGGAAATGTAATTCTTGTATGTGTGCGCTGTAAAATATTTTGTACTATTTTTAGGTCTTATAGCAGCACCATCTTGAATTTAAAGGCATTGTAGGGTGTGCCCCCCAAATATGTACTTGTATATTGGAATAGACCCTTACCAGGTTTTTTTGGGCTGGAGAACCCCTCCCCCTCCTCATTACCTCTTATTTAGTGGCCACCAGTGTTTAGGATGTATCCCCTTCAGTTCTCCCACATAGAGGAGTTTAGCTCCCATGGTTGAGACAAAGGATCTTCCATTCTATTACTAGAGTAGGACCCACTAATTCCGGGTACTTTGTCGCAGTAAGTGGGCTTAGCACTATATGACCATATAGTGTGACCAAACCCCCGTATTTTTTGAATATGTTCAGGTGTTTTTAACTAGCCTTGCAGGAAATGTCATTCTTGTATGTGTGCGCTGTAAAATATTTTGTGCTAAGCTGTTCCAGTCTGCTAAACTGATCCAGTCTGCTAAGCTGATCCAGTCTGCTGAGCTGATCCAGTCTGCTGAGCTGATCCAGTCTGCTGAGCTGATCCAGTCTGCAGATCCTGCCAGGCATCCGTGCCGCTCCTTACTCCTGTGCCTTCTGTTACCTTACCAGGGGGCCGCGAGGGAGCCATAAGGGAGGCCTTCCTCTGCAAATCAGGCTCAAAAACATCAGGTACGTGACACATTGGGGGAACTTAGAGAAGAATACGGTAGGTTTCCATTTGGTGCCTGGAGATACCAGCAATTGCATAGTTTTTGTACCACCCAGCTAAGCAGTATCAGAGCGGTGAATTATCTCACTGGCTTTGAATCCTTGTAGCTTAAGCAGCCTATTGATAGGGGATCGTTATCTCTTGCTTATAAACTTCTAAATCAACAGGTCTCAGGTGTTTTAGGGAATGGGAGACTGGAAGAGTTGGAGCGCTCCTTCACAGATTTACAGAAACGTAAGATACTGGAGGTTGGTACAATTCTCCTCTAACTGTACTAGAATACAAGAGACCAATTACAAACCCTTATCAAGGGGGTATAAGGTTCTGAAGATGTTAGCTGCAGCGTATCCCTCAGTCTCGGATAAATGTGGCCTACAAGGTTCCCAGGCTTATATTTGGTGGGATTGTACCATGATCAGGCCATATGGGGCTGAGATTAGGAAATTGATATCTGAAATTACTACTGCCCTAATTCCCCATGATCCTATGCAGTGTCTTTCATAACATTCAAAGTTCTATAGGTTCATATGCTTCTGCACAGGAATCCCTATAGCTAAGAGAAGGAGGATCGACACCTGTGTATTACCAAAGAGGGGATAGAGAGAGCCTGGAGGAATAAAAACAAACGTGTAAAGACCCGCTTATTAGATTAAGGGGTCATGGATGTCCGGTGAGTGCGATGTGTAGAGGGGAGCACTTGAAATTAATTATTACTGCACTTCTTTGGTACCGGGGTAATTTATAAACCATTAGACAATCTATGATATTCTTCTGTATAGCACTTTGAAAAAACATTGCACATTTAAGAAGCACAGGAACACTTTATTGAAAATTATATATAATGATTTTTATTTATTTATGTTTGCACATTAGCACTTTATATTGTTTTGCAACTATGTAACATTTTGACACAGTTATTGATTGTACTGTAACTGAAAAGTATTCCTTGAGGAATAGCGCCACACCCAAATCATTTACTTTATAGCATTTAATACAAATCAGTAATTTTTTTAGTGATATTCACAGGTACAGGGCAGCTAATGCAACCATTTACAATAGAGTCCACAGCGCAGAGTACATTTATATGTAAAGTTCTATAGGGGCCTATAAGAAGAGTTTCATTCATCATTTGTAAGAAGCTGCTAAGGGGATAATACCAGTTTATTGGAAAATGCCACAGACACTCTCTATAGAACACTGGATGAAACAAATCAACAATATTGTGGAGGCTGAGAAATGGGTGCACATCTGCAAAAATAGATTTGAGAAGTTCCAGGCTAAGTGGGCAACCTGGATATGTTTTATAAATAGTAATGGGGAACAAAATGATTATGTTTTTATGGTAGGCTAAAACAAGGCAGATATGCTTTTCTGTCTCTGTGAATCTTACATGTATGCTTATTTGGTATAGATTCTTTGGCTCTATAGTGTTGGTAATTTAGCAATTATGTTAGTCCCATTCTTAATGTTTTTTTCCTCTTTCGTCCTTTCTTTCTTTTTTTTTCTCTCCTTTGGGCATTTCTTATCAATACATCTGTAATATATGTACTATTGATCAACCAAAAGTCTGTAGTTTGTGTTTCTATGTATTTTGGTTATTCTTCCTAGTTTGTATATGAACTGTATATTTTCTTATTTGGTATAGATTCTTTGGCTCCATATTGTTGGTAAATTAGCAATTATGTTAGCCCCATTCTTAATGTTTTTTTTTCTCTTTCATCCTTTCTTTCTTTTTTTTTCTCTCCTTTGGGCATTTCCTATCAATGAATCTGTAATATATGTACTATTGATCAACCTAAAGTCTGTAGTTTGTGTTTCTACGTATTTTGGTTATTCTTCCTAGTTTGTATATGAACTGTTGTATTAATAAGGAAATAAAGATTATAATAAGACAAAAGAAACAGAAATTATAACAAAACTATGTGCATGTAATAAATGATATTACTAATAAGATCATTCCAATTAATAAAAAGCATATTTATTTTTGTTATATTGACATACTTATCAGTCTCTTTTGTTCATTTAGAATAAAACGTAAGTACTGTTAATGCATTAATTTGCTTTCATTGTCTGTTCAATCCATGAGATAAAGCGAGACACACGTACATATACACCTGGCTTCATAGGCTGAGCACAGCCAAGATCCCACGAGGCTACGCCTTGTAAAATATACTTTTCCCCATCAAAGCAAGACAAAGGTCCTCCATTGTCACCCTGAAAGAAAGGAAAAAATACTTTAAATTTTCAATATACATTTAAGTGTAAAATTTGTTTCTATGAAGACGTGATTTCTCTCTTAATTGTCATATAGGAATCTCCCCAGTCCCCTCCCAACGTTTTATGACTTTGGAGGTATGAGAAGTTACAACTAAATGTAGCACCCTCTAGTGTGCTACTGGGATAGTGCATTCAAATTTATTGACTCATGCTAAAGGAAGTCTGAATCTGGGTCAGGGTTTACTGCAGGTCAGGCTGGATGACTCACAGTGGCAGATCTCTGGTGCCTCCCCCTGGATCTGGAAGTTTGGGGAAACTTCTAGAAGTTAGTGGGTGGAGGCCAGGAGGGTTGATATGCATACTTAGGGGAAGCTGGCCAATCCTCAGGCATACTGTCCTGACAGGGTAGCTAGGCCAGCCCTTAAATATGGATGAGTCATGCTAGCAGGGGAGTCGAGTGGAAGATAGAGTGCTGAAGAGGCTGTCGGTGGCCTAGGAGGGGTCTGGGGCGGGCATCTCCAGGCTGGGCGGTTTGAACAGGATGCTTGCCTGAGAGCAGTGGGAGCAAGGAGGACAGAGTGAGTACACCAGCACACCCAGGGATTTTCAAGGGGAGAGACTGTCACATGTAGCAAGCTTTCTAAAAAGGGCAGAGTTGTGCTTAACCATTTTTATCTTTGCCCTTGGAGATATTCAGAGCAGCCAGGAGGGCTGGTAGTGCCTGCAAGTAGTGGAACTCTACATAGGAAAGGATGTACTCCTCCATGCAATTTGCCTCTCTTTTGTGCTATTTCTAAGAGGGACTAAGAATACATAGTCTGTAATGGACTTTTGCTACTGATCCTCTGTTTTGTGTTTGTGTGTACAGAAAGGAAAGCATTCCAGGATCTTTTGTACAGAGGAAGGAAGTTGCCCCCCTTCTTGGTATGTTTCATTCCATCCAAGTTGTTATCCCTAATAAAACATCAAAACAAAGCCAAGGGACTGACTTCTTGTGTTTGGATGCAAGCAGAGAATGCGTGTTGCATAGCTGTGCAAGAATTTGGCATTTGGGTGAAATCTTGAAACACAATTCCTTTTGAGTTTAGTCCATCAGGAGTTTACCAGGGTTCTTTAGAAAACAGGAACTTGTCCATGTCTCTGTTTAGAGGGGTACAAGCTGATTTCCTACCCTCTGTTACATAAAGCAGGGTAATGAAATGATCAACTTTGGAAACAAGAAGTTGTCTTGGTTATAAATCAAATATTTAGTTAGAAGATAGTTAGAAATATGAGAACCACTTGTGCACATCCACTGGTGGTTAGCTTGTGAAGTATCTGTGAATTATTCTTCAGGTTGCAAATGATCACAGTAGGAGTTGTAAGGCTTGCAGCTATTGTACAGTTTTTCCAATCAGTGGCGGCTGGTGCTCACAATTTTTGGGGGGTGCAAACAAACTGAAAAATTCTGAAAAATACTGAAAAAAACCCATCAAATGCAACCATTGTGCCATCAATTGCAGCCTCACTGTGCCCATTAAATGCAGCCCTTGTGCCCCATCAAAAGCAGCCACTGTGCCCCATCCTGTCCGCTTGCTGGCTGACTGCCTGGCACTTACCCCATCTTGGTGGGGGATCAGGCAGTGGGTGACGGTGGCGAGCTGTGGGATGAGCAGCAGATCAGCTGGCGGCTCCTTTGTCCTCCATTTGTCTCTTGTCTTGTCTTCCTTCCTGCTAGGCGTCCAATCGGAGTGCCTGTGCCTTCAGCTAATCAGGTGACGGGTATAAGACCCGTGCCTGCTGATTGGCTGAGAGGTGGTTCAGTGTTAGAAAAGCGAATATGGGCTCGCAGTTCACCTTTTTTGAAGCCTATTAGAGCCTATGGCTCTAACTGGGTGCTTAAAAAACCCCAACCCCGCCACTGTATTTCGGGCCCCCGGCGTTCGAAAAGGCGCCGGACGCCTGAATAGGGGGTGGCTACAGTGGCCAAATTAATAGATTCATGCAATGCATGAATCTATTCATTCTGGCGTGACAGAGGGGGCGGCGCCCGGGCGCCCCTAATGGATGGACCGCCACTGCAGCACTCCAATGGTCTTGGGTGCTGAATGCAAATGGGACTTGGGTTGTTTTGGTCAGTAATCAAGCAGTCCTTTTCCAGCAAACCCAAAACCATTGAAGTGAATGCCTAACAGTGCCAGCAGTGTTCAGACTAGCACAATGCAACAAAATACCAGATAAAAGTGGACGAGTATGTCTTTTCCTACCTAATGTTTGGTGTTTTTTCCCAGGCACTGAAAACATTTGTTAGGCACCCCCTTTAACACTCAGATTAAACTAGCAATAAACTACATATGACAAATTTGGCCTCTTGATTGGAATATCTAAATGATTTTCAACAAACCTGATTATTTGTATTTAATTCATTTTGTAAGTAATATTTTTAATTGTTTTTATTATATACTGTAAAAGTAGCACTGATATAAGGAAAGTAAATTAAAGTTGCCAATTTGTGTAGATATTACATCACACCAATAATAGGGGATCTAACTGAGCAAAGGTTAAAATCATCTTACCTGACAACTGCCATCTCCTTCATGGATGTTGCCAGCACACAGCTCCCGGCTTGTCACCTTGTTATTAAGGTATTCTGGGCTGTTACATAATGTATTTTCAATGACAGGGACAGCAGATTCTCTGAGCACTCCTGTTTTACCAATGCCTGGAATAATTAAAAAAATAGCTACATAATAAAACATTAAGGCTGAACTACATGTAGATAAAAAAAAAAAAACAAAACAAATGAATGGGGATCTGTATTTGTTATTACATCCTTAAATGTATATTTTAAATACAAAATGAATTTGACACAATATCAATCTTTTGCAGTCCCTGTACAGCAGAGCTTAAACTGGAGGAAGGAAATGAATCACATGAAGCTACAATATTGCTGCCATGCAAGTAGCATACAGATAGAAGGAGAGAGCAGAGCATCAGAGAGATGAGTTTATCAGACTGCTCCTTTCATGGTCCATTCACTGGGTGGGGGAGGGTACAAATCTTGTGTTATTGCACCAGAGGCTGTGCTGTCTGGCCAAACTGCATAATTTTCAGGACTGGATTGACAGAAACATGAATCCCCCCCAAAAAACACACACACACTATATATTTTATCTGTGTATTTAGCTGTTTGACTAGAGTTCAGCTTTGAAGCAATTTAATTATATCTGATTCACCACAAACTGAAAAACACTATTTTCTCATTCAAAGCAAAATCACCCATTCATCCATGCCTTAATGCTTTATTTTGTTGAGAAATCATTTTGAAAAGCACCCTCCTAGCACTTCTAACCATGTCCATCTTGGGTAAGGGCAGATGATTCATGTAGCATTTACTTCCTGGAATTCATATGCCCTTAGCTCAAGCATGCAGGCAGGAGAGTGTGCGCAGCTGAAAAAGCCCCCTTTTCCAGGGCCAATCTTAGGGTCAGGGCACCTGGGTGCAGAGATATTTCTGGCGCCCCCACATAGGCATCTTACTAACTCCTCCCCTTTACATAGGTTTCTATGGCAACGACTCAAACACAGAAATGCACCTGTAAAGAGTCTTCGTTACCATGGGATCCTCCTCCCATGATCTCTTAACAATAAACAAAATACAGGAAGAGAGTACTCTAATGGGACCTGGAGGGGGGCCTCTGTTAGAGAGTCTGTTAGAAAGAGCACCCAGACATACTGCAGACATAGTACAGGAGATGGTCAGAGACTGCAGATATGACACAAGAGATGGTCAGAGACTTCAGATATGACACAAGAGATGGTCAGAGACTGCAGACATGATACAAGAGATGGTCAGAGACTGAAGACATGATACAAGAGGTGGTCAGAGACTGCAGACATGATACAAGAGATGGTCAGAGCAGGGGCGGATCCAGAGCCTAGTCTAGGGAGGGGCACTGCCAGAAAATACTTTTTTTGGGGTAAATTTAATGGGGAAATGGTTGGTGTTAGCGCTTCAATCATCACGGCACCATGGTTGTTATGGCGTCAGGATGATTGAAGCGCATTATTACTATTATTACATTGTTATAAAAAAAGAAATAGTTCAACTCACCATAATGCAGAATCAGTGGGAGCCCCGAGCGTGTCACTTGCCACTGTCACCTGCCACACGTTGCGGATTGCCACTTGCCATGTCGCCTGTCACTAGATGCAGATTGTCCCTTGCCACGTCCCATGCCACACGTTGCAGATTGTCACTTGCCACGTCCCATGCCACACATTGCAGATTGTCACTTGCCACGTCCCATGCCACACGTTGCGGATTGTCACTTGCCACGTCCCATGCCACACGTTGCGGATTGTCACTTACCACGTCCCATGCCACACGTTGCGGATTGTCACTTGCCACGTCCCATGCCACACGTTGCGGATTGTCACTTGCCACGTCCCATGCCACACGTTGCGGATTGTCACTTGCCACGTCCCATGCCACACGTTGCGGATTGTCACTTGCCACGTCCCATGCCACACGTTGCGGATTGTCACTTGCCACGTCCCATGCCACACGTTGCGGATTGTCACTTGCCACGTCCCATGCCACACGTTGCGGATTGTCACTTGCCACGTCCCATGCCACACGTTGCGGATTGTCACTTGCCACGTCCCATGCCACACGTTGCGGATTGTTACTTGCCACGTCCCATGCCACACGTTGCGGATTGTTACTTGCCACGTCCCATGCCACACGTTGCGGATTGTTACTTGCCACGTCCCATGCCACACGTTGCGGATTGTTACTTGCCACGTCCCATGCCACACATTGCGGATTGTTACTTGCCACGTCCCATGCCACTCGTTGCGGATTGTTACTTGCCTGCTATAATCATCTCTTGTTGTGTCCCAGTCAAGCAGCAGAGAGATGATGTAATCTCTCTGCTGCCGCGGCTGCCTGCACACTGCACACACAGTGAGGGCGGAACTGCAGGGATGCAGGGCGGGCGCTGGGCGGTGAGAGATGATGTTATCTCTCTGCTCCTCTGCCCGCCGGCTCCCTGATTGGCCAGCAGCCGCTCACGCTGCCTGTCACCGAGCCGCACAGCTGTCTCTCCCCAGTCCCCACCGGAGCCGCCCGAGACCCGCTGTCTCTCCCCACCGCTGTCTTTCAGCCGCGGAGCCGCCCACCGGCTCTCTTACCCACAGAGACGCCTGCCAGTGCCAGCACATTTACTGACCCACATTCTCAGAGGGGGCAATTGTCCCGTTGCCCCCCCCGGATCCGCCCCTGGGTCAGAGACTGCAGACATGATACGGAGATGGTCAGTGACTGCAGACATGATACAGGAGATGGTCAGAGACTGCAGACATGATACAGGAGATAGTCAGAGACTGCAGACATACTACAGGAGATGGCCAGGGACTGCAGACATACTACAGGAGATGGTCAGAGACTGCAGACATACTACAGGAGATGGCCAGGGACTGCAGACATACTACAGGAGATGGTCAGAGACTGCAGACATACTACAGGAGATGGTCAGACTGCAGACATGATACAAGAGATGGTCAGAGACTGCATGTCAGGGACATGCTAGCGATAGTGCAGCCGAAGCTCCTAGGCAGAGGCAAATACACGTGCGCAGAGGTGTATTTGCACATGCGCAAAAATATGCACGCATGTTAGCCATTAATACTGGTGCCAAATGGCTTATATAAAAACAGCAGCTGCACTAGTGCAGTGCTGTCTGATTTACAGCTTTACCTGAGTCTGATCCTGTATCTGTATCTGATTACCTATGTTTGACCTTACTTCCTTGATTAAGCTTGCTTATCTCCAGTCCTGACCCCGGCTTGCCTTAACCACTTCAGCCCTAGAAGATTTTACCCCTTCCTGACCAGAGCACTTTTTACAATTTGGCACTGCGTTGCTTTAACTGACAATTGCGCGGTCATGTAATGCTGTACCCAAACAAAATTTGCGTCCTTTTTTCCCACAAATAGAGCTTTCTTTTGGTGGTATTTGATAACCTCTGCGTTTTTTATTTTTTGCCCTATAAACAAAAAAAGAGCGACAATTTTGAAAATAAAACAATATTTTTTACTTTTTGCTATAATAAATATCCCCAAATTTCTTTTTAAGAAACAAATTTCTTTATCAGTTTATGCCAATATGTATCCTTCTACATATTTTTTTGCAGCCTGCTAGTGGCCACCAAATGCAGCCTGCCAGTGCCCACCAAATGCAGCCTGCCAGCTCCCACCAAATGCAGTCTACGGGTGCCCATCAAATGCAGCATCATCACTGCCTACCAAATGCAGCCTGCCAGTGCCCACCAAATGCAGCCTTATCAGTGCCCACCAAAAGCAGCCTGCCAGTGCCCACCAATTGCAGCTTACCAGTGCCCACCAATTTCAGCCTACCAGTACCCGCCAATTGCAGCTCACTAGTGCCCACTAATTGCAGCTTACCAGTACTCCTGGATCACACAGGGTGGCGATGATTTCCTGGTGTCAGGGAGCTTGGATTTGAATCTCCCAGGCGGCAACTGTAACACAAAGTCTCCTAGACCGCCTCCTAGACCAGCTGATACACATCACACTGATTCAATTTCACTGCATTGAATCAGTGTTCCATCTATTACAGGACCCGGTCTAGGAGGTCTGAATTTGTTACAGCCCCACCCAGGGGCGGACTGACAACTCATGGGGCCCTGGGCAATAGGAGATTATGGGCCCCCAAGGTTTAAAGATGGGTGCTGTCGTACCCTCCACATTCCTCTCCTGTACAGTGGGCAGTATCGGATTGGCCGATTTACCCCCTCTACAGCTCAGTGCTCCAGTGAGCGAGGAGGGAGCAGAGCAGAGAGCTGTGACTAACAGTCTGCAGCTCTCTGCTAAAGGGAACTTTGAAAACCAAGCTATCGGCGATGTTCGATTGCTCGGTTCTCAGTGTAGAGATGCCGGGGACAGATGCAGCATCGGACCAATACTACATCCATCTAGGTAAGTATGTGTAGCACAGGGGTTTGCTACCAAATTTATCATGCTAAGTAATGTATTGTTCCTTAAGTAAGGGTTTGGCTCCCTCTAGTGACCGCTGAAACTTTATCAGAATCTTTCCTCCATTTAAGAGGCAAACAGTTATGCATTGTGGGATATGTAATTTGATGTGGAAGTGACTCATGTTGTTAACTCAGTTTGGGAACTACTGGACCCACAATGCCAAGTCACAGAACAGCCTGCTGGGAGCAGTAATAAAAGGAACAGCATGGCCATCTTTCAGGCTCTCTGGACGCCATTTAACAGCCAGCAGGAGGTCTGTGCATGTGACCAGGGCAGAGACACTGCGGCCTACGGATCGGAGCAGGATCGCCAGCCTCTGAGGGACTTCAGAGTACAGCCCTGCCAACTTAGCAAGCAGGTCGGTGTGCGTTGCCAGGACATCGGAAAGTTTCCTTCATCTCAGCCATCCATAGGAGCAATACAGCACAACAGCGCCATCTTTTCATCAGACTGAGACATCAGGAGGGGAGTCCGGATGGAGCCTTACAGCCTCTGAGTCTATTGTGGTGAGAGGGCACCTGCCCCTTTCAGTAAAGTGCACTGTTTGCTGAGTAAGTTGTTTACAGACTGCTGGTGAGACTTGTAGTTCCACAGAAGTGATTCTACTTATACACAGACCACATACAGCAGGACTTTGGGGGTTTGCTGCTCCCTGTGCTGTAAGGTCAGTACTGTATTACACTCACCTCACACATAAGGAGGAAGTTACAAGTGCCATATTTCTTCAGTTAAACAGTTATCAACGTACCATTTATTCTACAGTTTGCTTTCTCTCTTTTGACCTGTTGGATTACAAATACTGCAGTTTAAACTACAGGCTAGCTGAAGATATCTGAAGTCAAGGAACTTTTACCATCTTTTGCAAAGCATCACAGCTCTATTTTGTAGTTTGAACATTGAATTATAACCAAGGGGAAGCTCTTGAGTACAGGTTAAATATTGCATTGTATTATTAAATGTAAGTAATATTATATTGCATTGAGGTGTGTGTATTGAGGCCTCAGTGGGAAGGTGTTTAATATAGATTTTGGAGAATATTGAACACTTGTTCCATTGTACCCTGTCTACATATACTCCCTACGGTGATTATTGAATCCACAGTTTCCATATCTATATTGTTATCAACTGTCATTTATTGTTTGTGTTTAATCACATTCTTCATTCTGTTTAATATCTACTTTAGTAAACTTTATAAGTGGTTCATTGATATTGTGTGTGAATCTCTCTTTACTACCACAGCTGGTGATGTGACGGAACCCAGGGCCTCTGTAAATATACTTCATGGTTATCATTATTGTGTTTTTTCTCTCTGTCGCTGGGTTCCACACTAATACTATCAAGCAGGTGTGCCAGAGGGGTTGAGAGGCAGTGTACAGAACCAAACATACATTAAGCTGCTCCTTAGGGGGGTTAGCGCTAAACGTGGGGGCTCCTCCGGGATTTCTGCTACTCTGCAAGCAACTCCCCTAGAGGCCACCCCTATAAGCACCAGAATGGATCCCGCCACTGCGATTCAATGGTGCAAAGAAGAAGACACCCACTCAGAAGCGAGCATGGCGATTGAGTCCCCTGGGGAAGCTTGGGCAGAAGAACAAATCAGTCAAGCTGTAAAGACGCTGTCCCCAGACAAAAAGGTGTAGGTGATTGCTGTTAGAACAGATTGTGGGACCTCCCGCACCTATGCACTCTTAGAATGGAGACGAGGGGTCCCTGAAAGCTTCAAAGGTGCAAGTGTGCAACTGGCCAACAAGACAAAGCTTTGCATAATACAACCAAAGGTTCCGGAGGAGGGCCCTACCAGCTCCACACAAGCAGAGTCAGCTACAGGAAAAGTGCGCTCCCAGTCACCTCTGACCATGATTGGGCCAGAGTTCTTTACAGCCATAGGGGACTTTGTATCAAAATACCAGAAGAGTAATCCAGTGTGTTTTGAGGCTGGATACCAGAAGATGAGGATTTTCTCTGGAAAACAGCCTGTGCCAAATGAGAGGAAGAATTTGAAGTATGGATGGAGCTGGCCCTAAGAATGGGATCTGCTAGAGGCCCAAAAGAAGCAACGCATCAGTGAGAGTTTGCGAGGAGCTGCTGCTGAGGCTATCAGGAACTTGAAATTACCTGGCCATGGTACAGGAGGAGTTCGGGCAGACAGAGAAAGTGGCTGATATGATCTATCAATTTGAACATGCCCTTCAATGTCAAGGTGAACGCCTGTCTGAATACATCAGACGGCTGAATAAGATGCTATACCAGATTGTGCTAAAGAAAGGGATGATGCCCTCCGCCATAGATCAGGCCAGAATACAGCAAATTCTAAAGGGGGCTCTACGCTCCGACCCAGTCTGGCTCCAGCTGAAGACCTCTGTGGGTGTTATGTCCCTAAAATACCCTGATCTCATCAGAGTAGTGAGAGAAGAAGAGGCCATGTTCGATGACAAACAAGCAGCTGTTCGTCCAGCCTCTACATCTCCAGCTGAAGTTGGATCCGTAGGAACAGTGGAGTGAGACTCTGAAATAGCCGCCATGAAATCGCAAATGGCACAGATAATGGAGTTGTGACCTTGTTGATAGCGAAAATCACCAAGACAACTAATGAAGGTGGTACAGAGACAAGAGTGCCTCAGACTCCATCTACTACCTCAGGTCAGAGACCAATGAGTAACGAAGTTTGTTTCAACTGCGTAGGAACTGGACATTATTGACGAGCATGCCCAAGCCCAGTAAAGCCTGAGGCACAGTGCCAAAAGCCAGTGGGAAACTCTAGAGGGCCCTGGTGAAGGAGTCAACCGGGTGCCCTGCTACATTAGCTAGCTCCAGAAAACCCGACGCAAAGAGACCACGGCGGAAATCCAAACCCTCATAGAGGGCCCCCTGCTGTTGCCTCTGAGTGAACCAGGATCCCACTCCCTTTGACCCAGGCTACCCGGCGTTGGAGAGTCAATGCACACCAGACTCCCAGAGCTCAACAGAGGCTCAATCCGGATCAGAACCTCAGCAAGAAAAGAGTGCAGATACAAGCCACTGAACAGGCCCAGCCTGCCACTTCTCACAAATTCCCTCCCAAGTTAGTGTTCCCTTCTCCAGTTGTCTCCCTCCAAGTGGAAGGAATCTACACCAAGGCCCTCCTGGATACTGGAGCTCAAGTAACCCACCTCTACAGAGACTTTTATGACAAGCACCTCAAACACCTGCCATTGCAGAAGTTAGAAGAGCTAGAGATATGGAGTATTGGGACTCAGAACTACCCCTATGATGGCTGTCTACCACTCAAACTGATTTTTGACCCCTACGTAGCTGGGAAGGCGGAGACTTTTGATACTTTGGCAGTGGTCTGTCCTCGTCAACCAGGGGCTAGTAAAAGTACCCTCATCATCGGGACTAATACTGACCTTGTCAGAAGACTGCTAACACCTCTTGTTCAAGAGCAGGGCACTTTAACTACAAGTGTACACCCCATGTTGAGACAAGCCTATCAGCGCTTGGTGCAAGAACAGAAGGCCCCAGCTGAAGGAGTGGGAAAGATCTGGTGCTTGGACTGGAGTGAGAAAGTGTTACAGCCCGGTGAGGTAGCTTGTTTGAGAGCATCCGTCAAGCTGAATTGGAAGCAACCAGGGCCTTTCATTGTCCTTGAAGCGGACGGTCAGAAAGAAGTCATGGGGTTGGAGATAATTCCTGAAGTGGTCCCAACTAAGGCATTACAGAGAAGTCACGCGAAGATCTCAGTTAGTGTTCACAACACAACAGCCTCACCTGTGAAGATGCCAGCTCGGGGCAAGTAAACCCAGCCACCCCGGTCTCACCGTGAGATTTGGTGAGGGGAGGGAAAGATGAAATCCCTGTGGAGGAGTTCTATCTGAAGCATACTCCTCTCTCACCTGCCTGGAGGGAAAGGGCCAAGACCCAGCTCCTAAGATGGCGGGTTGCATGCTCCAAGAGCGAGTTTGATGTGGGATGTGCAAAAATTGCCCAACACCGGATCCGTCTTCAAGAGGATAAGCCATTCCGAGAAAGAGTCAGACAGATTCCTTTAGTGGACTTGGAAGACCTGCGTGAACAGCTGGCAAAGTTGAAGAGAGCAGGTGTCATCCGAGAGTCTTGGAGTCCATACGCTTCCCTGATAGTGGTGGTGCGGAAGAAAAATGGGTCGCTGTATCGACTACAGTACGCTAAACCAAAGGACCATTCCTGATCAATATACCACCCCAAGGATAGAAGACGCCTTACAGAGCCTGTCAGGGGTGAAATGGTTTAGCGTGCTAGATTTGAAGAGCGGGTAATACCAAATCCCCATGCACCCTGAAGATCAGGAGAAGACCACTTTCATTACCCCAGTGGGATTCTTTGAAGGCCTGTCCGGCACCTCGGCCACCTTCCAAAGGCTGATGGAGAAGACTGTGGGTGACATGAACCTGATCGAGGTGTTGGTGTATTTAGATGACTTCATCGTGTTTAGCAAGACTTTGGAGGAGCATGAAGAGTGTCTGGAAAAGGTCCTGAAGAGACTCCATGACGAAGGCTTGAAGCTCTACATGGAGAAGTGCCAGTTTTATCAACCTTTGGTCAACTACCTTGGCCATATCGTGTCTGCCGATGGAGTGGCCACAGACCCTCAGAAGCTGGAAGCCGTCACCTCCTGGTCGAGACCCACTAATATGACCAAGCTTAGCTCATTTCTGGACTTCTGCTCATATTACCGGAGATTCTTCGATGGATTTGCTAAAATAGCTCGCCCACTCAATGAGCTACTGAAAATTGAAGAGGAGGACGATGATCCAGATTCAGTGAAGCCTGTAAGACCAGCTGGAGGGTTTATGAAGCCCAAAGAGTCCATTCAGGAAAAGTGGACTGCCCAATGTGAAAAAACTTTTAGACAGCTGAAGTGGGGCCTTACAACTGCTCCAGTCTTAGCCTACACAGATCCAGCTAAGCTGTATAAACTACATGTAGATGCCAGCCGAGAAGGGTTAGGCGGGGTGCTGTATCAAGAACATGATGGGCACCTACAGCCTTTTGCCTATGTGAGTCGGAGTTTGGCACCCGCTGAGAAGAACTACCCCACACACAAACTCGAGTTGCTGGCCTTGAAGTGGGCAGTAGTGGATAAACTGAGGGATTACCTATATGGAGCAGAGTTATAAAGACTGACAATAATCCGCTCACATACCTACTCACTACCGCCAAGTTGGATGCCACAGGCCACAGATGGTTGGCTGCCCTATCAGGGTTTACCTTCAGCCTGAAGTACCGGCCAGGGATCAGGAACAAGGATGCAGATGCTTTGTCAAGAAGGCCCCACTGTTCCCGAGACTTCCCAGAAGAATGGACCCAGCTGACCCCTGAGGGGGTGAGAGCCCTTTGTCAAGGAGCAGAACAGCAAGTTACAGGTGGAGCCAGGGCTGAGGAAGTTGGAGTGTCAGCCGCTGGGGTGCCTAGATGCTATTGCAACATCACCCAAGTCTGGGATGAAGGTCTGCCAAAGCTTTCCAAAAAGGACCTGAGAAGGGACCAGTTGGAAGATCTCCTCCGTAGTTTGGCATTAAAGGCCTTGGAGAGCCAATGCCCTGACTTGCTCCTTACTGACTCCCTAAAAGAGGCCCGTTTATTGCACCGAGAGTGGGATCGGTTGCAGCTGCAACAAGGGGTGGTCTACCAAAGGGGCCCCTCTGATGATCCTGAAGAGAAATGACAGTTATTCCAACCAGAAAAGCATCGGGAGACAGTGTTAATTACCCTACATGATCATCATGGCCATCTAGGGTCCGAGAGAACTTTCCAACTGGTGAGGGACCGACTCTATTGGCCCTGTATGCGGGCTAAAGTCGAGGGCTACTGCCACTCTTGCCTTAGATGCATCCAAAGGAAGACTTTGCCTCACTGAGCCACCCCAATGGACCACCTTCAGAGCCAGGGACCACTGGAGCTGGTGTGCATTGACTTCCTGTGCTTGGAGTCTGATCTGAGTAGGCAGGGAAATATCCTGGTGATAACCGACCATTTCACCCGTTATGCCCAGGCTTTTCCCACAAAGGATCAACAGGCATCCACCGTGGCCAAGATCTTAGTAGAGAGGTTCTTTGTACATTATGGCCTGCCCCAGCGTATCCATCCCGATCAAGGGAGAGACTTTGAGAGCAGTCTTATTAAGAGACTTTTAGACTTGCTGGGCATCAAGAAATTTAGAACCACCCTGTACCATCCTCAAGGAGATCCTCAACCAGAGAGATTCAACAGAACTCTTTTGAATATGCTCGGAACTCTAACTTCAGAGCAAAAGCAACACTGGAGCAAGCACATAGCGGCTATTGTGCACACTTACAACAGCACTGCAAATGATGCCACAGGATACTCTCCCTATCTCTTGATGTTTGGGCGGGAGGTCCGGCTACCAGTAGATCTACCTTTCGGCACATCCCCAGACCATACCTCAGCAACTTCCCACAGAGGGTATGTGGACCGACTGCGGAAAAGCCTGAAGACTGCCTATGATAAGGCTCAAGCTGTTTCAGATGCCCAAGGACAGAGGAACAAAAGAAATTTCGAACACAGGGTGCGAGTATGGGACTTACAACCAGTCGATAGAGTGCTGCTGAGGAATCTAGGTGTACCTTGGAAACACAAATTGGCTGATTGCTGAAAGTCACAGCCCTATGTTATCTGCACAAAACTCCCAGGACTAGGGATGAGCTTGGAGTTCGAGTCGACCCCATGTTCAACTCGAACATCGCATGTTCAAGCCTTCGTCAAATTTCGAATGTAATGGGCTGTTCGTGCCAAATTCGAGTGGTGCGTCACGGCCCATAATTCACTGCGGCATCGCAGTGCATTGCTGGCTGATGATTGGCCAGGCATGCACTATGACCCCCATGCTTGGCCAAACACAGCGCCATCTATACAGAGAGCCGTAATTGGATAAAGCCAGGGTGGCTTTAGCCAATTATGACTTAGGGGGTTTAGTACACGCCCCACACTATATAAGGCCGCCTGTATGGCGACCTTGTGTAGTGTGTTGCGGCAGCGGCTGAGAGATAGACAGAGAGACAGTGTCCTTTGATTTAAGTTAGATAGAGTAGGCAGGCAAGTCAGTTAGCTGCACTTACAGTGTATTGTGTATATATATATATATATATATATATATATATATATATATATATATATATATATTCATCCTAGGTGTTGTGTATATATATATATATATATATATATATACACTGTATTCAGTTTAGCTAGATCCGTTCCTGTTATTCTCTTCCTACTGACAGGGAGGCAGGTGTTTTTACAGTATTTACAGCTACCTGAAGAAAATTGTTTGTGTTCTTCTGATCCTATTAGCTACAGTATTTACAGTTAGTGTAGTGCGTCCTCTGCACAATGTGCACCTAAAGCTACCTGAAGAAAATTGGTGGTGTTCTTCTGATCCTATTAGTACCGCAGGCAGCTGCAGTATTTACAGTTAGTGTAGTGCGTCCTCTGCACAGTGTACACCTAAAGCTACCTGAAGAAAATTGGTGGTGTTCTTCTGATCCTATTAGTACCACAGGCAGGCAGCTGCAGTATTTATAGTTAGTGTACTGCGTCCTCTGCACAGTGTGCACCTAAAGCTACCTGAAGACAATTGTTGTTCTGATCCTATTAATACCACAGGCAGTTGCAGTATTTACAGTTAGTGTAGTGCTTCCTCTGCACAGTGTGCACCTAAAGCTACCTGAAGAAAATTGGTGGTGTTCTTCTGATCCTATTAGTACCGCAGGCAGCTGCAGTATTTACAGTTAGTGTAGTGCGTCCTCTGCACAGTGTACACCTAAAGCTACCTGAAGAAAAGTGGTGGTGTTCTTCTGATCCTATTAGTACCGCAGGCAGCTGCAGTATTTACAGTTAGTGTAGTGCGTCCTCTGCACAGTGTGCACCTAAAGCTGCCTGAAGAAAATTGGTGGTGTTCTTCTGATCCTATTAGTACCGCAGGCAGCTGCAGTATTTACAGTTAATGTAGTGTGTCCTCTGCACTGTGTGCACCTAAAGCTACCTGAAGAAAATTGGTGGTGTTCTTCTGATCCTATTAGTACTGCAGGCAGCTGCAGTATTTACAGTTAGTGTAGTGCGTCCTCTGCACAGTGTGCACCTAAAGCTACCTGAAGAAAATTGTTGGTGTTCTTCTGATCCTATTAGTACTGCAGGCAGCTGCAATATTTACAGTTAGTGTAGTGTGTCCTCTGCACAGTGTGCACCTAAAGCTACTTGAAGACAATTGCTATTGTTCTGATCCTAGTAATACCACAGGCAGGCAGCTGCAGTATTTACAGTTAATGTAGTGCGTCCTCTGCACAGTGTGCATCTAAAGCTACCTGAAGATAATTGATGTTGTTCTAATCCTATTAGTACCACAGGCAAGCAGCTGCAGTATTTACAGTTAGTGTAGTGCGTCCTCTGCACAGTGTGCACCTAAAGCTACCTGAAGACAATTGCTGTTGTTCTGATCTATTAATATCACAGGCAGCCAGCTACAGCATTTACAGTTAGTGTACTGTGTCCTCTGCACAGTGTGCAACTAAAGGTACCTGAAGAAAATTGGTGGTGTTCTTCTGATCCTATTAGTACCACAGGCAGGCAGCTGCAGTACTTACAGTTAGTGTACTGTGTCCTCTGCACAGTGTGCACCTAAAGCTACCTGAAGACACATGCTGTTGTTCTGATCCTATTAATACCACAGGCAAGCAGCTACAGTATTTACAGTTAGTGTACTGTGTCCTCTGCACAGTGTGCACCTAAAGCTACCTGAAGAAAATTGGTGGTGTTCTTCTGATCCTATTAGTACCACAGGCAGACAGCTACAGAATTTACAGTTAGTGTACTGTGTCCTCTGCACAGTGTGCACCTAAAGCTACCTGAAGAAAATTGGTGGTGTTCTTTTGATCCTATTAGTACCACAGGCAGGCAGCTGCAGTATTTAGTTAGTGTACTGCGTCCTCTGCACAGTGTGCACCTAAAGCTACCTGAAGAAAATTGTTGTTATGATCCTATTAATACCACAGGCAGGCAGCTGCAGTATTTACAGTTAGTGTACTGTGTCCTCTGCACAGTGTGCACCTAAAGCTACCTGAAGACAATTGCTGTTGTTCTGATCCTATTAATACCACAGACAGGCAGCTGCAGTATTTACAGTTAGTGTACTGTGTCCTCTGCACAGTGTGCAGATAAAGCTACTTGAAGACAATTGCTGTTGTTCTGATCCTATTAATACCACAGGCAGGCAGCTACAGTTTTTACAGTTAGTGTACTGTATCTTCTGCACAGTGTGCACCTAAAGCTACCTGAAAGAAATTGGTGGTGTTCTTCTGATCCTATTAATACCACAGGCAGGCAACTACAGTATTTACAGTTAGTGTACTGCGTCCTCTGCACAGTGTGCACCTAAAGCTACCTGAAGACAATTGCTGGTGTTCTCATACTAATAATACTACAAGCAGGCAGTTGATTCTGCTAGCTGCAGTATCAGTATATATATACATCCCAGCTTTGTGCAGCTACATCTCACTGCAGGCCATTAGTATGTCTGGAAGGCCAACAAGGAGAGGCAGACAGTCACAAGCCAATAAAAGAGGGCAAGCAGGCTCTGTGTCTAGAGGCAACAGTGCTGGTCGTGGACACGGTGCATCCTCATCAGCACGTGGCCGTGGGACACGCTTGTCCTTTTTTTCAGCAGCTGGCCATGTTGAGCTGCAACATGCGGAAGACTTGGTAGAGTGGATGACCAAGCCATCCTCATCCTCCTCATCCTCTCTCACCCAGGCTCAGGGTACTTTGTCTGGCAAAGCAGCTGCCAACGCGGCCTCTTCCCTTGGCTCAATGGCATCAGTCACTCCTTCCCTAGCCCCACCATGTCCTCCTGAGGAGTCCCCCGAACTGTTTGACCACAGTGTTGGGTACATGCTCCAGGAGGATGCCCAGTGTTTTGAAGGCTCCGATGATGGTACCCAGCTAGAGGAAGGCAGTAACGTGAGCCCAGAGAGAGGGGGTGCCCAAGAAGGTCAGCATTCTGGCAGTCATGTTCCCCCAGCTGCAGCATACTGCCAGCTTTGCTCCAGTGATGAGGAGGGAGGGGATGATGATGTCACTGACTCCATGTGGGTGCCTGATAGGAGAGAGTAGGAGGAGGCCGCACATCACCAACAAGGCAGGATGCCCTCCAGAGGGCAGCACACAGACTGCATCACACCGCAGAGCTCCGCGTGTGCAGGGGCTGCGGTCTCTGTGCGTTATTCAAAAAGTTCTTTGGTGTGGGCCTTTTTTGAGACGAGTGCATCAGATTGCACCACTGCTATGTGCAACATATGTCTCAAGCATATCTCGCATGGCCAAAACATCACCCGCTTGGGCACCACATGCTTGACCAGACATATGTCGACCTGCCATGCAGTTCGTTGGCAAGCGTACCTAAAAGACCCACACCAAAGAACAAAGCGGACCTCTCCTTGCTCCTCATCAGCTGGGATCTCCAACCCCACTACACCTTCAGTCCTCTCTGAAACCTGCACTGAGAGGAATGAAGATGTAGAATTAGGTGTGTCACAGCCAAGTACTTGCGGGCAACCTGCTATTGGTACACCGACGTCAGATTGTACCAGGCAAACCTCCCTGCCCCAGCAGGTACACTCTGCCCCCTTCCGTGAGTTTGTGGAATGTGCGGTTCCTCAGTGGCAGGTTCCCAAAAGCCACTTTTTCTCACAGAAAGCGAATCCGGCTCTCTACCGGCATGTGGAAGGCAATGTCTTGGCCTCGCTGGACAGGGTGTCAGTGGTAAGGTGCATATGGACAGGGACAGGGACGTTACCTATCTTTCACCGCGCACTGGGTGACTCTTCTGGCAGCTGGGAAGGATGCAGGACAGGGTGCAGTAGTGTTGGAGGTTGTTCCGCCACCACGCCTCCAAGATTCTACTAGTGGTGATTCTGCCACACCTCTCTCCTCCACCCCCTCCTATTCTTCTTCCTCCATGGCCTCTTCCTGTGCTGATTTTTCCTCGGAACCAGCGGCGCTCCGTAGGTGTTCAAGGGGCTACGCAAGCAGGCAGGCAAAAAGATGCCATGCGGTGCTTGAGCTGGTGTGCTTGGGGGACAGGAGCCACACTGGGGCAGAGATTCTGTCAGCTCTGCAGGGGCAGGTTCAGAGGTGGTTGACGCCACGCCAGCTTAAGCCAGGTATGGTGGTTTGCGACAATGGCACCAACCTCCTCTCTGCCCTCCAACAGGGACAACTGACCCATTTGCCCTGTTTGGCTCACGTCCTTAACTTGGTGGTGCAGAGGTTCTTGGGCAGGTACCCGGGCTTACAGGATATCCTGAGACAGGCCAGGAAAGTCTGTATGCATTTCCGCAGGTAATATGATGCCAGTGCTCGGCTGGTAGACCTCCAAAAGGAATTTAACCTGCCCAAGAACCGCCTAATTTGTGACAGGCCCACCAGGTGGAACTCAATGTTAGCCATGCTGCAGCGGCTGCACACACAGCAGAGGGCCATCAATGAGTACCTGTGCAACTATGGCACCAGGACAGGGTCAGGGGACCTTGTTTTTTTTCCCCCACGCCAGTGGACTATGATCAGGGATGCATTTACTGTCCTGTCACCATTTGAGGAGGCCACAAGGATGGTGAGCAGTGACAGTGCATGCATCAGTGACACTGTCCTTTTTGTCCACCTGTTGGAGCACACGCTGCGTGGAATAATGGACAGGGCACTTGAGGCAGAACAGAGGGAGGAAGAGGAGGACTTCCTTACCTCTCAAGGCCCCCTTTATCCAGACAGTGTTCCTGCGTGCCCGCCGATCACACAGGAAGAGGACGAGGAGGAGGAGGAGGAGGATTGTGTCAGCATGGAGGTGGAGCCTGGCACTCAGTATCAGAAGCAGTCTTCAAGGGATCATTTACAGTCCGAAGAAACCCATGGACTTGTACGTGGCTGGGAGGAGGTGGCTGCAGATCATGTCGTCGTTAGTGACCCAGAGGACTCTGGACCGAATGCCTCAGCAAACCTACGCTGCATGGCCTCCCTGATCCTGCAAAGCCTGCGGAAGGATCCTCGTATTTGTGGTATCAAGGGGAGGGATGATTACTGGCTGCAACCCTCCTTGATCCACATTACAAGGGTAAAGTTGCGGACCTTATCTTGCCATCACAGAGGGAGCAGAGGATAAAACATCTTTGGGCGGCCTTGCAGAAAGGTTTGTGCAACGCATTTCCAGAGCCTGGGAGGTTACAATTTCCCAGTCCTCCTGGAAACGTAAACACCAAAAATTCCCGCGCTACTCTATGCAATGATGAAAAAACTCTATTAAATAACATAAAAAGCTGCAGTCCTAAAGTGAGGCGTGCACATACTAGACAAAAATAATCAAAAAAGACTGCGCTAGAAAAGATGACATGTGATGTAACTAAACCAACATGATTAAGTGAATAAATAAATACAATTCATCGAGTGTGAAAAATAATAATAATTAGACATACAAAATCTATTGAAAGTAACTAAAAGTGACTGAAAAATGAAAGTCCCAAATAAAGTTGAAAAAAGTGACTAAATACAGAAAAAATATATAAAAAATAATCCAAAAGCAGACAGTCCTTGGAGCCAAGGTAGATATAATCGGTGATCCTAGACGTAAAACACCCAGTGAGGAATCCTCCACCTATTAAGATGTAGGCTTACCAGAGGTAAGCTGTAAATCAGCTTACTAGTGGACATCCACTCAGGGGAAATCAGCTCCTCAAGTCTCCTCGCAGAAAAGGGGCAGACAGGACCTCTCAATGTAATAGATTCAATCCGCATATCTTCCTGAAATTAATATGCAGCATTCTTTCAAGTGCTAGTTATATTCCAGTAATTGGAACACTGACTTTCAGGACTGACTGAATCTAGGAAAAATTAAATGTTTCAGATTCACCATTTTCATGTAATTTCCGATCAGCTGATATCCTTAATTGACTTCTTTGGAGCTCAACAAACTGAAATTTGTAAGATCCCTGATAATTTCCTAATTATATAAGAATTAACAGAAAAATAAGCATAACTTTACAACTAAAATTCTGCTGTGGAACACATTGGGGATGGGAGGAGATTTACATACATGCAGGGGAACAGCCATCTAATACACCCAGAAATGCGATAGATGCTGAAAGGCTTTCCGCATGATTCATTTTTCAACCCAGAGTTCAGTAGCAGGACAGATTGAGGCACTGCCTCAACTAGGTGACTGGATAGTGAACCGCTGCGGTTTAGGAAGAAAGACGGATGTAATACACCAGCCAGAGGAATCACATCCCCTATCTAGGAAAGTTGAGAGATCCCTCTAGTGGCAACTATATGCTACAACCAGCACTGAGTGAACTGCTGCAACCTAAGGCCCCTTTCACACGATCGGACCTGAACGGGCGATCCATGTTAGCCTATGGAGCGTCGGATGTCAGCGGAGACATGTCCGCTGACATCCGACCCCGTCCGATCCACTAAAAGCAGACGGATGGCCCTACGTCCAGGTCCGTCGCTGGCGGATCGGGTGAGATCTGACGAAAACGGACATGCTGTCCGTTTTCGTCCGATCCCTCCATAGGCGGCAGCGGCGCCTGACAAGCCCCTCCCCACTCAGTGAGCAGAGAGGGACCTGTCATCCGCCGGCTCAGCGGAGATCAACGGACAGATCTCCCGCTGAGCCGGCGGACCGAGGCGGGCTCCGTAGAAATGGAGTCCGCCTCGTGTGAAAGGGGCCTAAGAGAAAAAAAGACGGATACATAAAACCAACTAGAGAAATCACATATTTTATCCAGGAAGGACGGGAGATCCCTCTAGTGGTGACTGCATGCTATAACTAGCACTGAGGTAAGCGTTCTGGGAGACCAGACCACTAAAGAAGCTGCACTAAGACCACGAGGGCAAAATAATTAATTATTTACATAATTGAATCCCACATTTTTTGCCCATTACAAGAACTCTGGACTTCTTATAATATTATTAATCCATTTTTTGCCTATTTGTATATACACTACTTGAAGTGCAATTATATAGTATAATTTGACTATATTATGCTTTCACCAGGTCATCATTAATTTATACACTAAGACACTATTATGAATCAACACATCATCTAATATAATTTCACTATTCACATTTGTGTTTTTTATTCTAGCTATTATTTATTTCATTTATCCTCACTTGATATTTATATTTTGAACTATTTATTAATATTTGCGCAAAAATTATTTCACCAATTTTAATCCCTTCAAGACTGCCTATGCTGATGCTGAGTGACTATCCTGTTATGCTGAGTCACAATACTCTTCCTCCTCAATTTTCATGCTGATAGCTTATAAGAACATTTTTGGTTCTGGGCACCACAATTTTTGATGCAACACTTTGCAGCAGGGCTCATTCCTGCGCTCCAACTAGGGTATCTGTGAGGGGTTGCAGTGTTGTGGCACCAGCACCAGTGCCTAAGGTCCAAATTTTCAACCCCTGTTTAACAGGGGCATATAATTACAATTTTTGATGCAATACTTTGCAGCAGGGCTCATTCCTGCACTCCAACTATAGCATCTGTGAGGGGTTGCAGTGTTGTGGCACTAGTGCCTAAGGCCCAATTTTTCTGCCCCTGTTCAACAGGGACATGTAATTACAATTCTTGATCTAATATTTCACAGCAGGGCCCGTTCCTGCGCCCACCAAGAGTAACTGTGAGGGCTTACAGTGTTGTGGCAACACCAACACCTAAGGCCCCAATTTCTGCAGAGTATATAGGGCAGGCCCCTACTTTCAAACATCCAACTTACAAATGACTCCTACTTGCAAACGGAAGGAGACAACAGGAAGTGAGATGAAATCTACCCCTAGGAAGGGAAATTCTCTCCTGCAAGAGTTAATATAGGAAAAATGTGTCTCCTCTTCACTGATACTTTATCACCAATCCTTGTTTCACTAAAAACCCCAAATTTTCAAAAAACATTTGTCATTGGGACAGAAAGTGAGGTGAAATCTTCTGAAGAGGTGCACAGACAACAAAACAAATTTAACAGGGGTGATAATCCTTCCCTATGTTTTCCAAAAAGCTTAAAAATTTATTTTTTGGCTGGAGCTACACTTTAAAAATGTACCAGTTCAAAATTACAAACAGATTCTACTTAACAATAAACCTACAGTGCCTGTCTTGTTTGCACCGCCTGTATACTGCTGTTCAGAGTATATAGGGCCTGGGGGCCCCACGCCTTTTCTTTTTTTAATTTGGGTGCGGGGTTCCCCTTAATATCCATACAAGACCCAAAGGGCCTGGTAATGGACTGGGGGGTGGGGGTTACCCATGCCATTTGTCTCACTGATTTTAATCCATATTGCAGGTACCCGACATTACATTAAAGCCGCAAGCAGTTTTAAATTACTTTTATTCCTTTAAAAATGTCATTTTGTGCAGGGACTGTCCTAAGCACGGGAAACACGTGCCACTTTACAGGCATACTATAGACACCCCCCAGGTACGATATTTAAAGGAATATTTCACTTTTTTTTTTCACTTTAAGCATCATTAAAATCACTGCTCCAGAAAAAACATCAGTTTTTACATTTTTTTTAGCATTGATACATGTCCCCTGGGGCAGAACCCGGGTCCCCAAACCCTTTTTAGGACAATAACTTGCATATTAGCCTTTAAAATTAGCACTTTTGATTTCGAACGTTCGAGTCCCATAGACTTTAATGGGGTTCTAAAGTTCGCACAAACTTTCAGTCCGTTCGCAGGTTCTGGTGCGAACCGAACCGGGAGGTGTTCGGCTCATCCCTATCCAGGACTACCAGTGTACCAGATTTGGCCAGAGGGATGCACAGGCCCACTAAAGACTTGGCATCGCAATCATCTTTTGCCTCTGTCGGAGGCAGTTCGTGTACCACCGCAGCAAGATTCACCGTCCACCTCCACCACCTCCCAGAGATCCTGACCAGTGACTAGATCTCAGTCGGTGCCTCTTGCTGTAGATAATGAGGACAGCGAAGATGAAGAGATGGGAATAGACTGGTTGTGGCCATCTCACACGTCAGAGACCGCTACCATCCCCTTTTCTCATTCCACGCTGACAGACAGTGGAGTTCTCCGACCAGAGGCCGCCGAGTTTGTGCCTCAAAGTAGATCTTCAGAATATCTGGAAGACCCCCAGTCTTCCTTGATGGAAACAGACTCCGAGGGTTCTTCTTCCTTCATTGATGCGGAAATGCAGGAAGCTGAAATGCAGGAAGCTGAAATGCAAGAAGCCGAAATACAGGAAGCTGAAGTGGATGTGCAGGAAGAAGTGGCTGTGGATGAAGATGGTACTAGTGTGCCAGTAACACCAGAACCTAAAGAACAGAGAGCGAGGAGAGTTATTCACCCAACCAAGAGAATAACCTATGACACTCTGGGTGAAAGCTCCGAAGATATTTGTCTTACTTCAAAAAGGACTCCTGAAGTGCCTGGTCCTTCCACCGTTGATTTGGTGGAGGACAACCCCATCTCACCCACTGGCACATCTATACAGGACACCTCGGTGTCAGTAGCAAGTGGACAGAACAGCCTCCCTTCTTATGACAATTGGTGGGAGGCTCCTCTGTCAGCTCTGTGTCATGATATGAGCTGAAAAAGGAAAAAACTGCCCTAATCCAATAAACCAATAGGGTGGACAAATCCCTGAGCTGCAATTAATGTGGGATAAACACAAATCAAATAAACAAGAAAAAATCGCGCTAATGAAGTCTAAATTAATAAAAGCATATGTGAAAAATTCCAAATGCTTGACCAGTCGAGAAGAACTGGGTATTCATCACATGAAGATCATAAGAATTGCATGTGTACCAGAATGTAAGCCAAGTAAACGGGTGGCTAATACCCCAGCCTGGGTTAGTAGTTATACAGCATGAAATGTAGACCTAGCAAACTCCTCAGCATGGGTTAGCATTAATCCCAGGGATGTTAATTGTGTGTAAGACAATAAAAAATGTACATAGCGTGATGCCGTCAAAATAATAAATTATATGTGTGCAAAAGATCTAGTAACACTCACAGCATGAGCAACCAGACGTGAGCAAAAAATATTATTAATAACCACCCAGTGAATGAAATGACATTAGGTGAACCGTCACCAGACAGAGGGTCTCCTTACCAGATATAAATACTAGAAAGGCATAAAGGATATAACCTATAGAAAAGCAAACGTCCACCCAGTGGATAATTCGAATGAATTGGAACCGTCACCACACAGAGGGCATGTTCAGGATATCCTGTTCAGATATCAGGGGGATATCTGAACAGGATATCTCTGAGTGATAAGCCTCCAGGGACCATCCAAATGTACAGAAACATCTCCATATATACACATAGTCGGGAGAATCACGTCATGCACCTGTAAATAGAGACAGTACTGGAGAGGTTCTTTGTGGTGAGGTATTATAATATTATGTTAGCTATGACGAAACGCGTCTGAGGAGGTACGTGCTGACGTCACCACGCTGTCTCGTTGAGGAGGACGGGACTTGTTTGCTTACGCCGGCCGGCCGGCTTCACATTTCTATGCAAGTTTTTTATCGTTCGTTTGTAAGTGCATTTCTCGTATTTTTAATAAATCAGTGTTGATGATATCACGCCATTGATCTATATTATATATTTTTTGGGTATCATCTACTGTCAACCATGACTCCATGAACCATTCCCTTACTTGCTGAGCTACTGATCCATCTACCATACAAGCCATTCCCTGGATCGAGTCGAGGTTCTGCTTTTCCTATAGAGATATTTGCTCAGTTTGATCTGACGTCTGGTAAGGATGCCCTCTGTGTGGTGACGGTTCCAATTTATTCGATTATCCACTGGGTGGACGTTTGCTTTTCTATAGGTTATATCCTTTATGCCTTTCTAGTATTTTTATCTGGTAAGGAGACCCTCTGTCTGGTGACGGTTCACCTAATGTCATTTCATTCACTGGGTGGTTAATAATAATTTTTGCTCACGTCTGGTTGCTCATACTGTGAGTGTTACTAGATCTTTTGCACACATATAATTTATTATTTTGACGTTATCATGCTATGTACATTTTTTATTGTCTTACACACAATTAACATCCCTGGGATTAATGCTAACCCATGCTGAGGAGTTTGCTAGGTCTACATTTCATGCTGTATAACTACTAACCCAGGCTGGGGTATTAGCCACCCGTTTACTTGGCTTACATTCTGGTACGCATGCAACTCTTATGATCTTCATGTGATGAATACCCAGTTCTTCTCGACTGGTCAAGCATTTGGAATTTTTCACATATGTTTTTAGTAATTTGGACTTCATTAGCGCGATTTTTTTCATGATATGAGCTGTTTGAGTTTGAACTCTTCTTATGAAAATGCAACTTGTTTGTTGTCATGTATGCATTAACTTCTTTCTCTGCTTTTGTATAAAAGCATGTAACAGGTCACAAACTTTTACTGTCTTTGGGGTCCAAAGATTTCAAGGAGGGGGAGTGTGTAGCACAGGGGTTTGCTACCAAAGCTATCATGTTAAGTAATGTATTGTTCCTTAAGTAAGGGTTTGGCTCCCTCTAGTGACCGCTGAAACTTTATCAGGAACTTTCCTCCATTTAAGAGGCAAACAGTTATGCATTGTTATGCATTGTGGGATATGTAGTTTGATGAGGAAGTGACTCATGTTGTTAACTCAGTTTAGGAACTACTGGACCCACAATACCAAGTCACAGAACAGCCTGCTGGGAGCAGTAATAAAAGGAACATTCTGCCATCTTTCGGGCTCTCTGGACGCCATTCAACAGCCAGCAGGAGGTCTGTGCGTGTGACCAGGGCAGAGACACTGCGGCCTATGATGCAGAGCCAGATCACCAGCCTCTGAGGGACTTCAGAGTACAGCCCTGCCAACTTAGTAAGCGGATCGGTGGGCAGTGCCAGGACATCGGGAAGTTTCCTGCATCTCAGTCATCCAGAGGAGCAGCACAGCGCGACGGCTCCATCTTTTAATCAGACTGAGGCATCAGAAGGGGAGTCCGGACAGAGCCTTACAGCCTCTGAGTCTATTGTGGTGAGAGGGCACCTGCCCATTTAAGTAAAGTGCACTGTTTGCTGAGTAAGTTGTTTACAGACTGCTGGTGAGACTTCTACTTATTCTACTTATTCACAGGCCACATACAGCAAAACTCTGGGGGTTTGCTGCTCCCTGTGCTGTAAGGTCAGTACTGTATTACACACACACATAGGGAGGAAGTTACAAGTGCCATATTTCTAAAGTTAAACAGTTATCAATGTACCATTTATTCTACAGTTTGCTTTCTCTCTTTTGCCCTGTTGGATTACAAATACTGCAGTTTAAACTACAGGCCTGCTGAAGATATCTGGAGTCAAGGAACTTTTACCATCTTTTGCAAAGCATCACGGCTCTATTTTGTAGTTTGAACATTGAATTACAACCTAGGGGGAGCTCTTGAGTACAGGTTAAATATTGCATTGTATTATTAAATGTAAGTAATATTATATTGCATTTAGGTGTGTGTATTGAGGCCTCAGTGAGAAGGTGTTTAATATAGGTTTTGGAGAATATTGAACACTTGTTCCATTGTACACCTGTCTACATATACTCCCTATGGTGATTATTGAATCCACAGTTTCCATATCTATATTGATTGTTATCAACTCTCATTTATTGTTTGTGTTTAATCACATTCTTCATTCTGTTTAATATCCACTTTAGTAAACTTTATAAGTGGTTCATTGATATTGTGTGTGAGTCTCTCTTTACTACCACAGCTGGTGATGTGACGGAACCCAGGGCCTTGGTAAATATACTTCATGGTTATCATTATTGTGTTTTTTCTCTCTGTTGCTAGGTTCCACACTAATACTTTCAAGCAGGTATGCCAGAGGGGCTGAGACCATTCCTGGGGTTGAGAGGCAGAGTACAGAACCAAACATACATTAAGCGGCTCCTTAGGGGGTAGCGCTACATATAAATTTGCAACAAAAAAAAAGTAATCCATTACTTCTCTTTTAAGTTCACATTATCTTGACAGATTGATTGGGGGTTGTTTATATAGATAGGGCTGTGCATCAGTTTGGGAAGTGTCTGTTAGCTCTGGGGGGTTGCTGCTGACTCAGATTAACCTTCCCCCCCACACAGGCTGTGATTTCCAGTTCTCCTTGTTACCTAGGAGTAGGACTCTTCACTGCAAAACAAATCCCCCCTAGCAGAAGCTTTGCAGCTTACCTCCCCAGACTTCCCCCAGAACAGCTCAGCTCAACTTCCTGCAGTGTGCTCTGCCTCCCAATTCTCCCAGCACATGGCACTGCTGATGGGAGGGGGCAGGGGGATGTGAAGCAGAGGTCACACAGTGAGTGCAGGACACTACGGGGGAAGGGGGAGACAGACACCAGGACCAGAGCTTCTAACTACTGTACATACGCCGCTGGGCAGTGTATGTAGTTAGAAGCAATGGCTGCTGTCCCCAGAGTAACAAGTAAGCTCATGGGGCCCCCCACTGACCCCTGGTGCCGCCAGAACCCTGAGCATTTCAGAGACACACAAGAAGAGGAGGAGGGAGGAGAGCACTCTGTCACTTTGCCCCCCTCTGCGGCGCCTGGGTGCTGTGCACCCCGCGCACCCACCCAGGATCGGCCCTGCCTCCTTCTCTCCTCCAGATGAAAGGAAAAAAATGCCCATGAAGACGCATGTGATGTATGACTGGGTGACTGTCTGCACATAGGTCGCACCAGGCAGGGAGGACTCCTCTATACAGATACCTTTGGGAATTGATTATCTTCCCTGTACTACCAGCTGTCTCTTTGAGTCCTTACTTGGTGAATAGCTCATTAAATATAAAACTGCCACCAGTACCAGAAATACTATTCAACCCAAGTGGCTTTTCATGAGGTCTGGGATCATAATTTTTCTCCCCCTCCCCCATCCCCTGTGAGGCTATCTCTGTGCAGCTTCCCATGGGTTTAACCTTAGCCTGGGTGGGGCGCTTTCGTGCTCCCCTACAAACTTTTTAGGACCTCATAGTATTGCTTTTACTCTACTGTCCTACGCGCTGCGTATGTTCACTCTCTGGCAATAAGAAATTTACTAAAGTTGTCTAACCCTACCTTGAAGAAGGAGCGTATAGAACTCCGAAACATGTTGGTGTCAGGTTTACACACCTATTCCATCATTGCATAGTGACCTACTATAATTGCGTTGTGTGGCCATTTTCTCTGTTCTATGTAATATATTGTAGTGTATTGTATTTTATCATACGCTCCTTATTACATTTTGATACTAATAAAATATTTAAATTTAATTGTTATTCAGTATGTGTTTGTACACTCTTTGAGCCTAAAAAATCCCGCCTAGTTGTTTTGGGGAGTTCTCTTTCCATGTGATGTATGACATTATTTAGGCCAAGGTCAGAAACTAGTAAGCCACTAAAGAAATGTAAAAAAAAGAAAATTAATTAAAGTTTAAAATATTAAATAAAAAAGGTAATACTAACAAAAATCATAATGTACCTTCCTATCTATTTACTAAAGCTTAGTATGTTTAGTTCTACTTTGTAGATCTTCTCCAGTAGGATAAGTAACATGTTATCACATAACAAATTTCTTGCAGACTTACTAAAACAATTAAAGCCGAATTGCGAAGGATATGGGCCGTTCGCGCCAAATTCGTGTGGCGCATCACGGCCCATAATTCACTGCGGCATTGCAGTGCATTGCTGGCTGATTGGTCAAGCATGCACTATGACCCACATGCTTGGCCAATCACAGCGCCGTCAGTAGAGAGAGCTGTAATTGGCCAAAGCCAGGGTGGCTTTGGCCAATTATGGCTCAGGGGGTTTAGTACACGCCCCACACTATATAAGGCCGCCTGCACGGCGGCCCTGTGTAGTGTGTTCCGGCGTTGAGAGACAGAGAGACAGTGTCATTTGATTTAAGTTAGATAGATTAGGCAGGACAGTCAGTCAGTTAGCTGCACTTACAGTGTATTGTGTATATATATATATATATATATATATATATATATATATATATATATATATGCATCCCAGGTGTCGTGTATATATATATATATATATATATATATATATATATATATATATATACACACACTGTATTCAGTTTAGCTAGATCCGTTCCTGTTATTATCTTCCTACTGACAGGCAGGCTTGTGTTGTTACAGTATTTACAGCTACCTGAAGAAAATTGCTGGTGTTCTTCTGATCCTATTAGTACCACAGTCAGGCAGCTAGACTATTTACAGTTAGTGTAGTGCGTCCTCCTCACAGTGTTCAGCTAAAGCTACAAGTTAGTGTAGTGCGACCTCTGCACAGTGTTCAGCTAAAGCTACAAGTTAGTGTAGTGCGTCCTCTGAACAGTGTTCAGCTAAAGCTACAAGTTAGTGTAGTGCGTCCTCTGAAAAGTGTTCAGCTAAAGCTACAAGTTAGTGTAGTGCATCCTCCTCACAGTGTTCAGGTGTTCAGCTAAAGCTACAAGTTTGTGTAGTGCGACCTCTGCACAGTGTTCAGCTAAAGCTACAAGTTAGTGTAGTGCAACCTCTGCACAGTGTTCAGCTAAAGCTACAAGTTAGTGTAGTGTGTCCTCTGAACAGTGTTCATCTAAAGCTACAAGTTAGTGTAGTGCGTCCTCCTCATAGTGTTCAGCTAAAGCTACAAGTTAGTGTAGTGCGACCTCTGCACAGTGTTCAGCTAAAGCTACAAGTTAGTGTCGTGCGTTCTCTGAACAGTGTTTAGCTAAAGCTACAAGTTAGTGTAGTGCACAGTGTTCAGCTAAAGCTACAAGTTAGTGTAGTGCGTCCTCGTCACAGTGTTCAGCTAAAGCTACAAGTTAGTGTAGTGCGTCCTCCTCACAGTGTTCAGTTAAAGCTACAAGTTAGTGTAGTGCGTCCTCCTCACAGTGTTCAGCTAAAGCTACAAGTTAGTGTAGTGCGTCCTCTGAACAGTGTTCAGCTAAAGCTAAAAGTTAGTGTAGTGCGTACTCCTCACAGTGTTCAGCTAAAGCTACAAGTTAGTGTAGTGCGACCTCTGCACAGTGTCCAGCTAAAGCTACAAGTTAGTGTAGTGCGTCCTCCTCATAGTGTTCAGCTAAAGCTACAAGTTAGTATAGTGCGACCTCTGCACAGTGTTCAGCTAAAGATACAAGTTAGTGTAGTGCGACCTCTGCACAGTGTTCAGCTAAAGCTACAAGTTAGTGTAGTGCGTCCTCTCACAGTGTTCAGCTAAAGCTACAAGTTAGTGTAGTGCGACCTCTGCACAGTGTTCAGCTAAAGCTACAAGTTAGTGTAATGCGTCCTCTGAACAGTGTTCAGATAAAGCTACAAGTTAGTGTAGTGCGACCTCTGCACAGTGTTCAGCTAAAGCTACCTGTAGAAGGTTGGTAGTGTTTTCCTGATCCTATCGCTACCGCAGGCAGCTACATTATTTACACGTTAGTGTAGTGTGACCTCTGCACAGTGTTCAGATAAAGCTACAAGTTAGTGTAGTGCACAGTGTTCAGCTAAAGCTACAAGTTAGTGTAGTGCGTCCTCCTCACAGTGTTCAGCTAAAGCTACAAGTTAGGGTAGTGCGTCCTCCTCACAGTGTTCAGCTAAAGCTACAAGTTAGTGTAGTGCGACCTCTGCACAGTGTTCAGCTAAAGCTACAATTTAGTGTAGTGCGTCCTGTGAATAGTGTTCAGCTAAAGCTACAAGTTAGTGTAGTGCGACCTCTGCACAGTGTTCAGCTAAAGCTACCTGTAGAAGGTTGGCGGTGTTTTTCTGATCCTATCACTACCGCAGGCAGCTACATTATTTACACGTTAGTGTAGTGCGACCTCTGCACAGTGTTCAGCTAAAGCTACCTGTAGAAGGTTGGTGGTGTTTTCCTGATCCTATCACTACCGCAGGCAGCTACATTATTTTAACGTTAGTGTAGTGCATCCTCTGCACAGTGTTCAGCTAAAGCTACCTGTAGAAGGTTGGTGGTGTTTTCCTGATCCTATCACTACTGCAGGCAGCTACATTATTTTAACGTTGGTGTAGTGCATCCTCTGCACAGTGTTCAGCTAAAGCTACAAGTTAGCGCAGTGCGACCTCCTCACAGTGTTCAGCTAAAGCTACCTGTAGAAGATTGCTGGTGTTCTCATACTACAGGCAGGCAGTTGATTTTGCTAGCTGCAGTATCAAAAAATATATATATATATATATATATATATATATATATATATATATATATATATATACCAGCTTAGTGTAGCTACATCTCACTGCAGGCCATTATGTCTGGATGGCCAACAAGGAGAGGCAGACAGTCACAAGCCAATAAAAGAGGGCAAGCAGGCTCTGTGTCTAGAGGCAACAGTGCTGGTCGTGGAGACGGTGCATCCTCATCAGCACATGGCCGTGGGACATGCTTGGCCTTTTTTTCGGCAGCTGGCCGTGTTGAGCCGCAACATGCAGAAGACTTGGTCGAGTGGATGACCAAGCCATCCTCATCCTCCTCATCCTCTCTCACCCATGCTCAGGGTACTTTGTCTGGCAAAGCAGCTGCCAACGCGGCCTCTTCCCTCGGCTCAATGGCATCAGTGACTCCTTCCCTAGCCTCACCATGTCCTCCTGAGGAGTCCCTCAAACTGTTTGACAACAGTGTTCGGTACATGCTCCAGGAGGATGCCCAGCTTTTAGAAGGCTCTGATGATGATACTGAGCTAGATGAAGACAGTAACGTGAGCACAGACAGAGGGGGTGCCCAAAAAGGACAGCAATCTGGCAGTCATGCTCCCCCTGCTGCAGCATACTCCCAGGTTTGCTCCAGTGATGAGGAGGGAGGGGATGATGAGGTCACTGACTCAACGTGGGTGCCTGATAGGAGAGAGGAGGAGGAGGAGGCACATTGCCGAGGCAGGATGCCCTCCAGGGGCCAGCCTAAGGGCAGCACACTGACTGCATCACACTGCAAAGCTCCTTCTGCGCGTTATTCCAAAAGTTCTTTGGTGTGGGCCTTTTTTGAGACGCGTGCATCAGATCGCATCACTGCTATTTGCAACATATGTCTCAAGCGTATCTCGCGTGGCCAAAACATCTCCCACTTGGGCACCACATGCTTGACCAGACATATGTTGACCTGCCATGCAGTTCGTTGGCAAGCGTATCTAAAAGACCTACACCAAAGAACAAAGAGGACCTCTCCTTGCTCCTCATCAGCTGAGATCTCCAACCCCACTATACCTTCAGTCCTCTCTGAGACCTGCACTGAGAGGAATGAAGGTGTAGAATTAGGTGTGTCACAGCACAAGTTCAACAAGTTCACAAGTACTTGTGGACAATCTGCTTTCAGTACACCGACGTCAGATTGTACCAGGCAAATTTCCCTGCCCCAGCTGCTGCACTGCTGAAAGAAGTTCACTCCCAGCCATCCACATGCCCAGCGTTTGAATGCTATCTTGGCAAAATTGCTAGCACTTCAACTGCTAACTTTTCAGTTGGTAGACTCTGCCCCCTTCCGTGAGTTTGTGGAATGTGCAGTTCTTCAGTGGCAGGTACCCAAACGCCACTTTTTCTCACAGAAAGCGATTCCGGCTCTCTACCGGCATGTGGTAGGCAATGTCCATGCCTCGCTGGACAGGGCGGTCAGCGGTAAGGTGCATATTACCGCTGACTCATGGTCCAGCAGGCATGGACAGGGACGTTACCTAAGTTTCACCGCGCATTGGGTGACTCTGCTGGCAGCTGGGAAGGATGCAGGACAAGGTGCAGTAGTGTTGGAGGTTGTTCCGCCACCACGCCTCCAAAATGCCACTACTAATGATTCTGACACACCTCTCTCCTCCACCCCCTCCTCTTCTTCTTCCTCCATGGCCTCTTCCTGTGCTTTGTCCTCGGAACCAGTGGTGCTCCGTAGGCGTTCAAGGGGCTACGCAAGTATGCAGGCCAAAAGATGCCATGCGATGCTTGAGCTGGTGTGCTTGGGGGACAGGAGCCACACTGGGGCAGAGGTTCTGTCAGCTCTGCAGGGGCAGGTTCAGAGGTGGTTGACGCCATGCCAACTTAAGGCAGGAATGGTGGTTTGCGACAATGGCACCAACCTCCTCTCCGCCCTCCCACAGGGACAAATGACCCATGTGCCCTGTTTGGCTCAAGTCCTTAACTTGGTGTCGCAGCGGTTCTTGGGCAGGTACCCGGGCTTACAAGATGTCCTGAGGCAGGCTCGGAAAGTCTGTGTGCATTTCCGCCGGTCATATAATGCCAGTGCTCGGCTGGCAGACCTCCAAAAGGAATTTAACCTGCCCAAGAACCGCTTAATCTGTGACATGCCCACCAGGTGGAACTCAACGTTGGCAATGCTACAGTGGCTGCACATGCAGCAGAGGGCCATCAATGAGTACCTGTGCGACTATGGCACTAGGACAGGGTCAGGGGAGCTTATTTTTTTTCCCCACGCCAGTGGGCCATGATCAGGGATGCATGCACTGTCCTGTCACCATTTGAGGAGGCCACAAGGATGTTGAGCAGTGACAGTGCATGCATCAGTGACACTGTCCCCCTTGTCCACCTGTTGGAGCACATGCTGCGTGGAATAATGGACAGGGCACTTGAGGCAGAACAGAGGCAGGAAGAGGAGGACTTCCTTAGCTCTAAAAGGCCCCCTTTATCCAGACAGTGTTCCTGCATGCCCGCCCATCACACAGGAAGAGAACGAGGAGGAGAAGGAGGATTGTGTCAGTATGGAGGTGGAGCCTGGCACTCAGCATCGGCAGCAGTCTTTAAGGGATCATTTACAGTCCCAAGAAACACATGGACTTGTACCTGGCTGGGAGGAGGTGGCTGCGGATCATGTCGTCCTTAGTGACCCAGAGGACTCCGGACCGAATGCCTCAGCAAAGCTACGCTGCATGGCCTCCCTGATCCTGCAAAGCCTGCGGAAGGATCCTCGTATTCGTGGTATCAAGGAGAAGGAACAATACTGGCTGGCAACCCTCCTTGATCCACGTTACAAGGGTAAGGCTGCGGACCTTATATTGCCGTCGCAGAGGGAGCAGAGGATGAAACATCTTCTGGAGGCCTTGCAGAAAGGTCTGTGCAATGAGTTCCCAGAGACTGGGAGGTTACAAACTCCTGTTTCTGGACGATGTGTTGCTGAGGCTTTGGTCAGTCAAAGAAGGAGCGGTGGAGAAGGTGGCCGCCTGACCAATGCGTTAGACAATTTTTTTAGTCCGCAGCCCCAAGGTATGATCGGTTCCAGCAACCATCGCCAGCGTCGGTTTTACATGGTGCAGGAATACCTAGGGGCAAGATCTGACTTGGACACCTTTCCCACCGAAAATCCTCTGGGTAACTGGGTCTTGAGGATGGATCACTGGCCAGAGCTTGCACAGTATGCAATTGAGCTACTGGCCTGTCCTGCATCCAGCGTTCTTTTGGAACACACATTCAGTGCTGCTGGAGGCTTTGTAACCGATCACAGGGTGCGTCTGTCCACCGACTCGGTCGATCGACTGACCTTCATAAAAATGAATCAGTCTTCGACCCCCACCAGCTACCAAGCACCTGATGCTGATGTAACCGAATACATTTTTTTGAAATGTCAGATCCCTTCAAAGACTGCCTATGCTGATGCTGAGTGACTATCCTGTTATACTGAGTAATTCTCCTCTTCCTCCTCAATGATTATGATGATAGCTTGTAAGAACATTTTTGGTTCCTGGGCGCTGCCAGTCCCGCCACCAGTGCCTAAGGCCCAATTTTTCAGCCCCTGTTTAACAGGGGCATGTAATTACAATTTTTCATGCAATTCTTTGCAGCAGGACTAGTTCCTGCGCTCCAACTAGAGTATCTGTGAGGGGTTGCAGTGTTGTGGCACCAGCACCAGTGTCTAAGGCCCAATTTTTCAGCCCCTGTTTAACAGGGACATGTAATTACAATTCTTGATCTAATATTTCACAGCAGGGCCCTGTGAGGCTTACAGTGTTGTGGCCACAACAACACCTAAGGCCCAAATTTCTGCTGAGTATATAGGGCAGGCCCCTACTTTCAAACATCCAACTTACAAACGACTCCTACTTGCAAACGGAAGGAGACAACAGGAAGTGAGATAAAATCTACCCCTAGGAAGGGAAATTCTCTCCTGTAAGAGTTAATATGGGAAAAACTTTTCTCCTTTCCACTGATGCTTTATCACCAATCCTTGTTTCACAAAAAAACCCAAATTTTCAAAAAACATTTGTCATTGGGACAAAAAGTGAGGTAAAATCTTCTAAAAAGGAGCACAGACAGCAAAACAAATGTCACAGGGGTGATAACCCTTCCCTATGTTTTCCAAAAAGCTTAAAATAGATTTTTTGGCTGGAGCTAAACACGTTAAAAATGTACCAGTTCAAAATTACAAACAGATTCTACTTAACAGCAAACCTACAGTCCCTGTCTTGTTTGCACCGCCTGTATACTGCTGTTCAGAGTATATAGGGCCTGGGGGCCCCACACCTTTCCTTTTTTAATTTGGGTGCGGGGTTCCCCTTAATATCCATACAAGACCCAAAGGGCCTGGTAATGGACTGGGGGGTACCCATGCCATTTGTCTCACTGATTTTCATCCATATTGCCAGGACCTGACATTACATTAAAGTCGCAAGCAGTTTTAAATGATTTTTTTTGGTTTAAAAATGACATTTTGTGCAGGGACTGTTCTAAGCACGGGAAACACGCGCCACTTTACAGGCATATTATAGACACCCCCCAGGTACGATATTTAAAGGAATATTTCACTTTTTTTTTTTTTACTTTAAGCATCATTAAAATCACTGCTCCCGAAAAAATGGCAGTTTTAAAGGTTTTTTTAGCATTGATACATGTCCCCTGGGGCAGGACCCGGGTCCCCAAACCCTTTTTAGGACAATACCATGCAAATTAGCCTTTAAAATGAGCACTTTTGATTTTGAACGTTTGAGTCCCATAGACGTCAATGGGGTTCTAACGTTCGTGCGAATTTTCGGTCCGTTCGCAGGTTCTGTTGCGAACCGAACCGGGGGGTGTTCGGCTCATCCCTACTTACAGGTCCAAAATGCCACATACTTGAGTTTAATGCCAACATCATGCATACACTGTAATATCCTAGCCTGGAGTTCTGCTTTAGATATCAAGCTACCCTGTCAGTGGATAAATGAAATAAATATAAAATACAGACAGAATATAAATACAAAAATGTTGCTTTCATATGGTAATATAGAATGTAGAGAATGATGGCTGGATTTAATATGATATGCTAATTGAGCTTGTAAAGTTGCAACCAGCAACAGGCAAGGCAGAATGAAAAAAATACTAAAAAAAAAAAAGAAAGGAATTGTGCTGATGATGTTGAAAGGACTAAAGGGACTAATTGCATTATTAATACTAACAGCAGTATTGTATTTCCACCAAAAAAAGTATATCCATTCATTGAATAGGTGGGATGTATCACCAGACACCTCCGTACAAGAATTAGGAAACACTTTTGTGAGGGGTTCGAATTTTCTGCTTCTCGTCCATCTAATGCGTCCTGCCATTTCCAAAATCTACATGCTGGTGACGTGTGATTTTTGCCCCATCCCAGGGAGGTGATGTTTTTAGAAGATTGTTGGAGTGGGAGGCCCTGTATGTTTTCAAATTGAAAAAAATAGGTATCCACAGAGTCTCAATTACAGATGGGATATCAGTTTATTTCTAAAATGAAAGTTGTTACATTTCTCTTTTTTTCTGTCGAATTTGACCACTGTTTCAAATTGATGTTGTCAGGAGTTGATTGTTACTCTGTTTAATTGCTTCCTGCCTGGTCACTACATATAAACAGCTGAGCCAGAGCTTCATCAATCTGGGAGGATGTACCGGTATGTTCTCCCATTCTCGCTGCTCATGTGCAGCCTTATCTATGATCGCTTTGTCCCTCGAACACAGCAGATCAAAGATCGGGGTACAGGACTAATGTTGTTGGAACCATGTGATCGCTGTGACTAATCACAGTGATCACAGTAGTTGTATCAAACAAATGCTTTCATTCATGCAGCCTTTGTTTACTACTGTGATTGGTCACAGCGATCACATGGTACTAGGTCAATTAAATTGGCCCCTGTACTATAGACCCCTGTCCTATGTGATCGCTGTGACTAATCACAGCCAAATGAATGCAGACTGTGAATTATTACAACTGAACAAATGCAGCCAACGGTGTTAAGAAACTGATGGCATACACAATCATCATGACTGTGCAAGCAATCAGTGTAAAAATACAAAAAAACAAACAAAAAAAAATCACCTCCAAAGGCAGCACATTCTGTCACAAGAGGAAGTGCAGTGTCACTATGGTGACATTGTACTGCTGTGGCGGTGATATTGTACAATGGCTTGCTGCTCTGATATCACTGTATGTCAAAGCAGCTAGCCATTGTCTCTGATCACAGCCACAGCTGTACAATGTCACCAAACCAGGGCTTCCAGTCACAGTGTCCTTGATCACCACCACACCACTCTCAGTGTCCCTGATCACTGTGGCACCAGTCACAGTGTCCCTGATCATGACCATATCAGTCCGGGTGTCCCTGATCACCACCACTCCACTCACAGTGTCCCTAATGACAGCCGCACCAGTAAGTGTCCCTGACCACCACCACACCAGTCCCAGTGTCCCTGACCACTGCCACACAAATCATAGTGTCACCATAAGGACTCACTCGTCCTTATGTGACCCAAAGGACTCCGGACTGAATGCCTCAGCAAACCTACGCTGCATGGCCTCCCTGATCTTGCAAAGCCTGCAGGCTTCGGTCAGTCAAAGAAGGAGCGGTGGCCATCTGACCGATGCGTTCAGACAATTTTTTAGTCCGCAGCCCCAAGGTGTTACCAGTTCCAGCGTCTGTTTTACATGGTGCAGGAACACCTAGGGGCAAGATCGGACTTGGACACCTTTCCCACCAAAAATCCTCTGGGTTACTGGGTCTTGAGGATGGATCACTGGCCAGAGCTTGCACGGTATGCAATAGAGCTACTGGCCTGTCCTGCATCCAGCGTTCTTTCGGAACGCACATTCAGTGCTGCTGGAGGCTTTGTAACCGATCACAGGGTGCGTTCATAAAAATGAATCAGTCTTGGATCACCACCAGATACCAAGCACCTGATGCTGATGTAACCGAATAATTACTTTTTGAAATGTCAGATTCCTTCAAGACTCCCTATGCTGATGCTGAGTGACTATCCTGTTATGCTGAGTGACTATCCTCTTCCTCCTCAATGATCATGCTGATAGCTTGTAAGAATATGTTTGTTTTGGGGCACCGCCACCAGTGGCTAAGGCCCAATTTTTCTGCCCCTGTTTAACAGGGGCATGTAATTACAATTTTTTATGCAATACTTTGCAGCAGGGCTCATTCCTGTGCTCCATCTAGAGTATTTGTGAGGGGTTGCAGTGTTGTGGCACCAATGCCTAAGGCCCAATTTTTCTGCTCTTGTTCATCAGGGAAGAGATGACAATTCTTGATCTAATATTTCACAGCAGGGCCTGTTTCTGCGCCCACCAAGAGTAACTGTGAGGCCTTACAGTGTTGTGGCACCAGCACCACCATCACCAAAGGCCCAATTTTTCTGACCCTGTTCAACAGGGGCATGTAATTACAATTCTTGATCTAATAGCAGGGCCCTGTGTTGTGGCAACACCAACACCTAAAGCCTCAATTTTTGCAGAGTATATAGGGCAGGCCCCTACTATCAAACATCCAACTTACAAACGACTCCTACTTGCAAACGGAAGGAGACAACAGGAAGTGAAATGAAATCTACCCCTAGGAAGGGAAATTCTCTTCTGTAAGAGTTAATATGGGAAAAACTTTTCTCCTTTCCACTGATGTTTTATCACCAATCCTTGTTTCACTAAAAAACCCAAATTTTCAAAAAACATTTGTCATTGGGACAGAAAGTGAGGTGAAATCTTCTGAAGAGGAGCACAGACCGCAAAACAAATGTTACAGAGGTGATAACCCTTCCCTATGTTTTCCAAAAAGCTTAAAATAGATTTTTTTGGCTGAAGCTAAACACTTTAAAAATGTAGCAGTTCAAAATTACAAACAGATTCTACTTAAAAACAAACCTACAGTCCCTGTCTTGTTTGCACGGCCTGTATATTGCTGTTCAGAGGGCTTGGGGCCCCACGCCTTTCCTTTTTTTAATTTGGGTGCGGGGTTCCCCTTAATATCCATACAAGACCCAAAGGGCCTGGTAATGGACTGGGGGAGGGGGGTACCCATGCCGTTTGTCTCACTGATTTTTATCCATATTACCGGGACTGGACATTACATTAAAGCCGTAAGCAGTTTTAAATGACTTTTATTACTTTAAAAATTTCATTTTGTGCAGGGACTGTTCTAAGCATGGGAAACACGCGCCACTTTACAGGCTATTAGCTGACCCAGGGAGGAGGTGTATGTTGAAAATAGGAGAGGTCCAACAGAACCTTGGGGGACCCCAACAGAGAAAGGAAAAGGAGAGGAGGAAGTAGAGTTGTAAGAAACGCTAAAGGTGCGGTTGGATAAGTAGGAAGAGAACTAGCGAAGAGTACAGTCACAGAGAACAAAGGCGTAGAGTTTTTTGAGAAGGAGGTGGTCAACCATATCAAAGGCAGCAGAGAGGTCCAGGAGTAGGAGTACAGAATAGTGTCGATTGGTTTTGGCCGTTAGTAGATCGTTTCTTAGTTTTAGGAGAGCAGTTTCTGTGGAGTGTTGAGGACGAAATCCAAACCGAAGGGGATCAAGAAGGCTATTAATCAGCAAGATGGATGCTCAGTTGGTTGTAGACCAGACGTTCAAGGAGTTTGGATAAGAAGGGGAGCAAGGAGATGGAGCATAGGTTGTTAAGATTGGATGGGTCCAGTGAGGGCTTTTTAAGTATGGGTATGACAAGTGCATGTTTTAGAGAGTCGGGGAAGATTCCAGAAAGAGAGGGAGAGATTGAAGATGTGGGTTAGAGAGTGAAGCATAGAACCAGAGGGTGAACGTAGCATTTGTGAGGGAACAGGATCCAGAGGGCAGGTGGTAAGGTGTACGTTAGAAAGTAGTTTAGCAACTTCGTCTATAGTGGTGGGGTTGAAAGAGGGAAGTAATCATTGTACCTGTGGGCATGAAGTGTAAATCGTGGAGAGTATCTGAACAGTAGAGATCTCCTCACGAATTGTATCAATTTTCTGCTTAAAGTGATTTGCGATCTCCTGGGCAGTGAGTGAGTGAGTTGGTGGGTGGAGGCAGTGGAGGACTAAGTAGAGAGTTGAAGGTAGAGAAGAGTTGGCGGGGACGCGATAAGTTGCTAATGAGAGTGATAAAATAGGTCTGCTTGGCAGTGAGAGGCTGGAATTGTATTTTTGGAGGGCAGATTTATATTGGTTGAAATCTTTCAGGGACTTATGCCCGGTACACACGATCGGACTTTCCGACAACAAAACCGTGGATTTTTGTACGAAGGTTGTTGGCTCCAACTTGTCTTGCATATACACGGTCACACAAATGTTGGCCACCAATTACGAACGTGGGAACTTGGTGACGTACAAGACATACGACGAGCCGATAAAAAGGAAGTTCAATAGCCAGTGGGCTTCTTCTGCTAACCTGGTGTTTATCTTGTGTCGTGTAGAAGTTTGGTGAGAGACAATTCGCGCTTTTCAGCCTTATGCTTTTCAGTTTGTTTCTGCTTTTGAGGTTGTGTTTGTCGGCTCGTATCTGTTCTTCAGTGCATGCTTGTCAGTTCGTTTCTGTCTTTCAGTGCGTTCTATTTATAGTTCGCTTCTGATTTTCAGTGCATTCTTGTCAGGTCCTTTCTGATTTTCAGTGCGTTCTGTCAGTTCATTCTGAGCAGCCGTTCGTTTATTAGCCATGTTGCGGTTACGTACTAGTCGTAGAGTTCGTGCTGTTGTTGGTCTTGGTGTTGGAGTTATTGCTTTGACCAGTCCATGAACAGGGGGAGGAGGAGTTCTTGGACCAAGAATTGGTTGCTTATTTGTGACCAATTCTGTCATATGCCTATGTTGTAAGAGCTCCAGGAGAATAATCCTGATGATTTCAGGAATTATCTATCTATCTTTCATCTTTCACCATCTCTTGTCTTTTCTGACCCCTTATATTACGAAGCAGGACACCTGCATGCGGCAAGCCATCACTCCCGAGCAAAGGCACATCGCCACCTTGCGGTACTTAGCGACGGTCTCCAGGACTTGAAGTTTATGACTGATCTCCACCCAGGCTCTGGGAATCATTATTGTTCTGCCATAATTAAGGTCCTGCAGAAGTACTATATTAAGGTAAGTTTTATCCTTTCAAGCACCGTCTTGAATGTATTGTATTTATTTCATAATTCCATAATTACCAGGATTGTAATATGCTGTGAATGTCCTCTTTGTTCTCATGCATGCTGTAAGCTTTTAATTATCCTTTTTTCTCCTTCATGCATATTTGCCTTCACTAACCTCCCTAGCATGCTATCCTGGGCCCATACACAGCTAGCCTAGTCACCTAACAATGTATTTTGTCAGCTCCATTGTAGTGCTTACCTTAAAAACCCCCTAAAATGTGTCCAAATGTTATTTTTGTCCTTAAATTCAGGCAGATTGCAAGAGGCTTTTTTTTGGAAAGGGTTACCTGTCCAAAACATCTCCCCCCCACCCTAACATTTTTACAATGGGCCATCAGAGGGGGTGAGGAATCTGATGAGTGGACCTTATACTTTTGTCTTTAAATGCTCATTAAATACTCATTTCAATAAATGTTATACTTATGTTGGCCAAGAATGTTTGTGTCTAATCTGCTTGCAATGTTATGTGCAAAAGTACTTTTTTTTTTTCTTGTTTGACTCCACAGTTTCCTTCCAACCCACAGGAATGGCAGACTGTGGCCTCACAATTCCACCAGCAGAGGGACTTTCCCAATTGCGGTGGTGTGATAGATGGGAAGCATGTCTGGATTGTCCCACCACCCAACTCAGGGTCATACTACTTCAATTATAAGGAGTTCAGTAGTATTGTGATGTTGGCGGTGGTGACGGCGACTTATGAATTCCTATATCTGGAAGTAGGGAAGAATTACCTTATGTCTGATGGAGGAGTGATTGCCCAGACAAAATTTTACTGTCGTCTCCAACATGGCACCTTGGGGTTGCCACCTCCAGAGGATAACGTTGCGGGCCTCAAGTTTGTTTTTGTGGCAGATGAGGCCTTTACGCTGGGGGAACAACTGATAAGGCCATTCCCCATGAGGACCCTGACCCCGGAGCAGAGGGTTTTTAATTACTGGCTGGCCCGTGCCAGAAGAGTGGTCAAGAATGCCTTTGGCATAATGGCCAGCCAGTTCCGACTTTTCCTTACAGCCATCAACATGGCCGAATACAAACTAAATCACATCATCTTGAGCTGCTGCATTCTTCATAATTTCCTGCGGAAGAATGCAGCCAACTATCTGGCTTCAGTTGTGACTGAGGCCGACTTTTTACATGACCAAACAATGACGGTGCTTGAAAGTGCCCGTCCTGGCTTGCCCCCCCAAATCGCCCGTGAAGTACAGCAAAACTATGTTGAGTACTTTGTGGGTAGGGGGGCAATTGATTTACCAGAAAATCTGGATTCTGTTTAATACATTTTTTTAGAAAAACTAAACTCATATTTCATTTGAATTTCTGTTTGTGTTTCTTATCCGTCTCCTAGGTTCTCAAATGGCCTTTTATTTTTGGCCATTTTCTTTAATACTGCAAACGTAACTTATTTGATACATGAGGTGACAATCTCTTCTTCGGCTAACTATTATGTCGTGCTGTGGATCTGCTACACACACACACACAATGTTATTGTTGGTAATGTATGTAATGCATTAATGATAAAAATAATCATCCTTTTCAACTCCATGAATTAATTGCTTGGAGTCCCTAAAATGGCCTGATTTTGGCAAATTTTACAGCACAGTGGGGGTTATTTACTGAAGGCAAATCCACTTTGCACTACAAGTGCACTACAAGTGCACTTGTAGTGCAAAGTGGATTTGCCTTTACTAAATAACCCCCGTTGACACTGTAACTACACCAACTTAAAAAATAAACTGGTATTTAGCAGAGGTGGGGGACTCGAGTCACATGACTTGACTCGAGTCAGACTCGAGTCACCTGTTTGAGGACTTGCGACTTGCTTGACAAAATTAAATAATTGACTCGACTTGACTTTGACTTGTCACTAATGACTTGTGACTTGACTTTGACTTGGGCTATTTGACTTGCAATGACTTGGCACCACCAGTGCTGTGTCTTGGCCTAGCCAAAAGCCGCCCCCCCCCCACAAAAAAAAGCTCCCCCCAAGTTCCAGCTTCGGGGTAGATCAGTATTTTGACTTAATTTGTGACTTAACCAAAATAAATGACTTGACTTAACTTGCTTGACTTCTAGCAGGGACTCGACTTGACTTGCTTGCTTTTCGCCACAGTAACTTGGGACTTGCTTGTGACTTGAAGGTTAAGACTTGAGACTTGCTTGTGACTTGCACATGTGTGACTTACTCCCATCACTGGTATTTAGCATTGAAAGAAGAAGCAATACATTGTTGAGTATAAAACATTTTAATCCAAGCACATTCACATGTGCATTATAAATGGTTTTGGAACAAACACACATCTTGGTGTATAACATGTATGTTTGACATCAATTTGCCTTTTTTGATGCTAAACATGCATGTTTAAAAACATAACATACACATCCCCAACTCAGGAACTTACAAAGTTCAACTTTGCTAAAGTGAAGGCCATATGAGACATTAGTATGTCAAAACTGTGTTGATTTTGCCTTCATCAGATGGAGTGATCTCACCCCTGTAAAAGCCAAATTTTGAAGATGCACACAAATTGAGACTCAAAATTTGGATTTCCATCATGATCCCTTGCCTAAAATGTGTGTATTTTCCCTACATCTATTTTGCTAAAGCCACAGAACACACACTGTGTGTCAACATGTGCTATCTGCCATCATGGGATATCAATGTACGCGTTTTGTGGGTGCAACCCCCTTCCTCCAGAGGATGAAACATCTTCGGGAGGCCTTGCAGAAAGGTCTGTCCAATGCGTTCCCAGAGACTGGGAGATTACAAACTCCTGTTTCTGGACAACGTGTTGCTGAGGCTTCGGTCAATCAAAGAAGGAGCGGTGGAGAAGGTGGCCATCTGACTGATGCGTTCAGACAATTTTTTAGTCTGCAGCCCCAAGGTATGATGAGTTCCAGCAACCATCGCCAGCGTCTGTTTTACATGGTGCAGGAATACCTAGGGGCAAGATTGGACTTGGACACCTTTCCCACCGAAAATCCTCTGGGTTACTGGGTCTTGAGGATGGATCACTGGCCAGAGCTTGCACAGTATGCAATTGAGCTACTGGCCTGTCCTGCATCCAGCGTTCTTTCACATTCAGTGCTGCTGGAGGCTTTATAACTGATCACAGGGTGCGTCTGTCCATCTGACTCGGTCGATCGACTGACCTTCATAAAAGTGAATCAGTCCTGGATCACCACCAGCTACCAAGCACCTGATGCTGATGTAACCGAATAATTTTTTTTGAAATCTCAGATCCCTTCAAAGACTGCCTATGCTGATGCTGAGTGACTATCCTGAGTAATTATCCTCTTCCTCCTCAATGATCACGCTGATAGCTTGTAAGAATATTTTGGTTCTAGGCGCCGCCACCAGTGCCTAAGGCCCAATTTTTCAGCCCCTGTTTAACAGGGGCGTGTAATTACAATTTTTGATGCAATACTTTGCAGCAGGGCTTGTTCCTGCGTTCCAACTAGAGTATCTGCGAGGGGTTGCAGTGTTGTGGCACCAGCACCAGTGCCTAAGGCCCAATTTTTCAGCCCCTGTTCAACAGGGACATGTAATTACAATTCTTGATCTAATATTTCACAGCAGAGCCAGTTTCTGCGCCCACCAAGAGCGAGTGAGGACTTACAGTGTTGTAGCACCAGCACCACCACCACCAAAGGCCCAATTTTTCTGCCCCTGTTCAACAAGGGCATGTAATTACAATTCTTGATCTAATATTTCACAGTAGGGCCCTGTGAGGGCTTACAGTGTTGTGGCCACAACAACACCTAAGGCCCAAATTTCTGCTGAGTATATAGGGCAGGCCCCTACTTTCAAACATCCAACTTACAAACGACTCCTCCTTGCAAACGGAAGGAGACAACAGTAAGTGAGATGAAATCTACTCCTAGGAAGGGAAATTCTCTCCTGTAAGAGTTAATATGGGAAAAACATTTCTCCTTTCCACTGATGCTTTATCACCATTCCTTGTTTCACAAAAAAAGCTAAATTTTCAAAAAACATTTGTCATTGGGAAAAAAAGTGAGGTGAAATCTTCTGAAGAGGAGCACGGACAGCAAAACAGATGTCACAGGGGTGATAACCCTTCCCTATGTTTTCCAAAAAGCTTAAAATAGATTTTTTGACTGGTGCAAAACACGTTAAAAATGTACCAGTTCAAAATTACAAACAGATTCTACTTAACTACAAACCTACAGTCCCCGTCTTGTTTGCAACACCTGTATACTGCTGTTCAGAGTACAGAGCCTGTATACTGCTGTTTCCTTTTTTAATTTGGGTGCGGGGTTCCCCTTAATATCCATACAAGACCCAAAGGGCCTGGTAATGGACTGGGGGGTACCCATGCCGTTTGTCTCACTGATTTTCATCCATATTGCCAGGACCCAACATTACATTAAAGCTGCAAGCAGTTTTAAATTACTTTTTTTCCTTTAAAAATGACAATTTGTGCAGGGACTGTTCTAAGCACGGGAAACACGCGCCACTTTACAGGCATACTATAGACACCCCCCAGGTACGATATTTAAAGGAATATTTCACTTTTTTTTTTTTTTTTTTACTTTAAGCATCATTAAAATCACTGCTCCCGAAAAAACGGCCGTTTTTAAAAGGTTTTTTTTGCATTGATACATGTCCCCTGGGGCAGGACCCGGGTCCCCAAACCCTTTTTAGGACAATACCATGCAAATTAAAATGAGCACTTTTGATTTCGAACGTTCGAATCCCATAGACGTCAATGGGGTTCTAACGTTCGTGTGAATTTTCGGTCCGTTTGCAGGTTCTGGTGCAAACCCAACCGGGGGGTGTTCGGCTCATCCCTAGTTGTTATGGTGTCCCGCACTAGTGCTCCTGCGTCCAGATGTGTAAACAGCTGCTGAGTGTCCTCTCCTTACACTGAATCAAGTTGTCATTTCATTATAGTTTCAAACACATCTAGACAACAATGTAATAAACTTAATTTAATCCAAATAGGCATGAACAAATGTAGTTAACCTGAATCTGCCAAAAACGTTGTATTAGTGGTCGAACGGACGATGTTTAACCACTTGCCTGCCAGGCGCTAACACCCCCTTCCTGCCCATGCCATTTTTCAGCTTTCAGCGCTGTTGCACTTTGAATGACAATTGCGCGGTCATGCTACAATGTACCCAAACAATTTTTTTTATCATTATCTTCACACAAATAGAGCTTTCTTTTGGTGGTATTTAATCACTGCTGGGTTTTTTATTTTTTTAATAAAAGACCAAAAATTTTGAAAAATAAATGTTTTTTACTTTTTTCTGTCAGTATATTTTGTAACTAAGTAATTTTTCGCCTTCACTGATGTGCGCTGATGAGGCGGCACCGATGGGCACTAATAGGCTGAACTGGTGTGCATTGATGAGGTGGAACTTATGAGCACTGATGAACCATGGAAAACTCCCCCTAAATTGGGAGTTTAACAGGCCACCAACTCTTGGAATAAAAAATAATATATTTTGTTGATATACTTAAAAAAGACGTGAAAGCGTCTAACATACAAGATAAAAGATCATTCCACACTTAGGTAATACAGAATGAAAACAGAGAATATATAAGGTGAAAAAGGTGGATGTACTCTCATAGGGGTAATGTACCCCGATACCCGACGCGTTTCCGGTATTCTGGTACCTTCATCAGGGGTTTGGGAGTTCTCAGTGTTTTGTACATATATGGATTCTACAAATATACAAAAAAGCATGTCAGAAAGGAGACATCACATTCTAGAAATGAACTGTGAATAGATCCTAAGACCAAATAAGCATGAGTATAAATAATTAAACATGCATGATGAAAACAAGTCAAAATAAACCAATTACTAAAACTCAATATGCACAGTATGGCAATGTGGAGAACATACATGTTAGCAGTGGTACATACCCCAAGGAATGACCTTGTGTTCAGATAGCACCCATGGCCCCTAGGATCAAATAGCGTATTTTCATCCAAGGCTATATAAGAATAGTACGTGTATTGAGTTACCGATATCTATAAAAGAAGTATGAATATTGAATGACTGTAGAATTCACACATGGGGTTAGTCCACGTAGAAGAAAAGAGGAAGTGGGAAGAAAAAGAGGAAGAAAGTGCCAAAGGGTGAAGGAAATGAAAAATAAGGTGGTGCAAAGGGGGCATAGATATGAAGCCCTAGCCCCAATAATTCTGTTGTGGTTTTGTATACATACTCTTTAGTATCAGTTTGCGTGCAAATAGATGCAAATAGATGCAAATCTTTGACAATTTCAAAGGTGTCCATGTTTGAGGATGGACAAAAAGTGAGGCCCCTGCTCAGAACTGAGATCTCGTCAGCAGACAAACCATAATCTGAGAGATTAATGATGTTAAGACCTTCACCTGCTATTGGGCCAAGTGCCTTATGTCAATGTTTATCCATGGGTCTGTCCCTCGTAGAAGCCAAAGAGGGGTTCATGGTTGAACTTGCCTGCCCCAAGGTACCCCCACGTGAGTTATCCATCTTATTTAAGTGATCATTGCCCCCTGCCGGAGATGGAGATTGTGTAGATGACATGGCCTCAGTCATATGTCTTTTGTTGTTTGATCCTGTTCGTGGTGAACGCCATTTTTGTTTCCTGGAGGTCTTTCCCGAAGTCTGTGAACACGCGGAAGAAAGGGAATTCAGAGATGAGTTGGAGCCCCTATCATTATGAGAATTCCTTGGGGGTTTGGGGTGATTGTTCCTCCTTTGTTGGCGCCCTTGTGGATTGCGTTGTTGCAAGCGATATGCCTTCCCTTCATTGAATGCTATCTTATCCCTCCAAAACTTCTGTTCCTTGTTCGCAATTGGCTCCTTTACAACACGGTCTATATGTTCCTTAATGTGTTCTTCCTGCTCCCTAAAAGTGGAAATGTCTTTAAAGGGTTCAAGTATTGTGTACACCTCTTCGATTTCTTTTTCAAGAACGGCCGTTCTTTTTCGGTATTCCTCGGTAAGTAAGCGCATCATTGTTTTGGTACATTGTTGAAGGTTATTTTCCCAGCGTTTTTTGGAATGTGGTGTCTAAGTTATCAAGTGTAGGAAAAATTTGAACTCTTAGACCCAGAGGGTTAATATCCTCCTGGACATAGTGTTCAAAGTTTTCAATTTGCCAAAAAAGGGAGACCTTATTTTCCACTAGAGTTTTTAGTTGAAGGAAAAGGGAGTTAATTTCCGATCCCCTTGCCTCCTTCAGCCCCTGTTCTCTATAGTGACCCATGAGGGTATCCAATTCTTTCCCTCTGAACATATTGGGGGATAGAAGTAAACTAAAACCCAGAAAGAAGAAGTTCACGTAAAAAATGTGATGTATTGACAGTCTCAGGACCGGACGGAGAAAAGATGATGAGGACGAAAAGGAGGGAGGGGAGACAGATGAGATCTAAAGATTATGTCTGCCAATCTCCCACATCCACAGTTGTATAGACACTTAAAAACATCTACATCAACAGATCCGTATAGCGATTGTTAAAATCATAAATAGGTTTTCTTCTCTAAGTGCATGCAATAGCGTGCTAATATTGGAATGATGGAAGTCCCCAAAAATATGGGGGAGCGGGTATTTGCTACCCAAATACACATAGGAGCCCACCACTATGGGACAGTCTTTGGATATCTATCCTTCTGGCATATAGCCGGCATGCTACTGGTTGGAATGAACGCTTTTCCCTAGCTGGCTCACCCATGATATTTTTTGGTAAATATACCATTTTGGTCAGCTCCTTATATCATCGAGACTTCTTCTCAGCACCCTACTTTTTTAAAACCTTAGTAGTTTCTCTTGTTATATCTGTTACCACACGCACCCCAACGGTGCCTTTACACTACTGCTACTTTTATTTTTAAGCACACCTGCGGCACCTGTTAGCCACACAACTTTGGCAGCACACTTCCTTTTGGTACTCTATCCACATTCTAATCCGAGGTCTGCACATGTATGCATGTCTCTTATATTGGGGCTAGGGCTTCATATCTATGCCCCCTTTGCACCACCTTATTTTCCATTTCCTTCACCCTTTGGCACTCTCTTCCTCTTTTTCTTCCCACTTCCTCTTTTCTTCTACGTGGACTAACCCCATGTGGGAATTCTACAATCATTCAATATTCATACTTCTTTTATAGATATCGGTAACTCAATACACGTACTATTCTTATATAGCCTTGGTCTGGCACATATGAAAATACGCTATTTGATCCTAGGGGCCATGGGTGCTATCTGAACACAAAGTCATTCCTTGGGGTATGCACCACTGCTAACATGTATGTTCTCAACATTGCCATACTGTGCATATTGAGTTTTATTAATTGGTTTATTTTGACTTGTTTTAATGCATGTTTAATTATTTATACTCATGCTTATTTGGTCTTAGGATCTATTCACAGTTCATTTCTAGAATGTGATGTCTCCTTTCTAAAAAGGCTTTTTTGTATATTTGTAGAATCCATATATGTCCAAAACACTTAGAACTCTCAAACCCCTGATGAAGGTACCAGAATACCAGAAATGCGTCGGGTATCGGGGTACATTACTCCCATTAGAGTACATCCACCTTTTTCACCTTATATATTCTCTGTTTTGATTCTGTATTAACTAAGTATGGAATGATCTTTTATCTTGTATGTTACAGACGCTTTCACGTCTTTAAGTATATCAATAAAATATATTATTTTTTATTCCAAGAGTTGGTGGCCTGTTAAAGTCCCAATTTAGGGGGATTTCTTTTTCCATGGTTTATATGTAAGGGATGAGACCACCACACTCTACATTTGTTATGATGGAAGCCCCCCCGTCTTGTCTATGAGCACTGATGAAGCTGCACTTATGGGCGCTGATGAGGTGGTACTGATGAGGAGCACTGGTGGGCATGGATAGGCAGCACGGATAGGTGGCACGTATAGGCAGTACATATGGGCACTGATGGGCGGCACTGATGGGAGACACTGATGGGAGACACTGATAGGCGGCACTGATTGCCAGCACTGACTGTCATGGCTAATGGGCACTGATTGGTGGCACTTGTGGGCACTGATTGCTGTCACTGGTGGGCACTGTATGCTGACATTGGTGGGCAATGGTGGGCACTGTAGTGTGACACTATATTTCTTTATTGTAATCAGGGCACTGATGATCAGTGCTCTGATTACATTCCTAAATGTCCCCCTGTGAGGAGATGTTGCTGATCAGCTCTCCTCTCCTCACACTCTGTCAGTGTGAGGAGAGGAGAGACGATTACCGGCACTTCCTTGTTTACATGTGACTGGCTGTGATTGGACACAGCCGATCACATGGTTAAAGAGCCGCGTACGCAGATCGGGGTCACACCGTGTCCTAGCAACAAGAGCGCGAGAGCGGCTGTTCTGGGATGCTGTCATATGACGGCATCCCAGAACAAGAGCTGCACCGCACCGCCCCACCGTCATTTGGGCGGGCAGCAAGCAGTTAAAGCGGAGTTCCACACAAAAATGGAACTTCCACTTTTTGGAACCCTCCCCCCCTCCGGTGTCACATTTGGCACCTTTCAGGGGAGAGGGGGGTGCAGATACCTGTCTAAGACTTTGGACTCCCTCTTTAATACAAACGATTACTGTGCCCATGAACCTCAAACTTGCCATTTTAAACTGTACAACAGTAAAGAAAAGCACATGGACCAGCATGAAAGTAATAATAATAGGAACACAGGACAAATACCTACTTTTTTGCAGTACTTTCCTGACCTTTCTATACTGATCTTGCTTCCTCAATTTCAGGTCTGACCAGCATTGCCTCAATTGCTCCTTGGATCGTCGTACCCCAAAAGTCCTGTGCAGACTTCTCACAACTTTAGCCATGATCTTGGCCTTTCTCACATTAGGGTTTCTGTACGGTCCATGTTTCCCATCATAGTCTGTCCTCTTCAAGATGTCCGCCGTCTCCACCATCTCTTCAAAGGACATACTTGAGGCCTTATATCTCCTCCTGGATCGAGAACTACCTTGCTCCGGGCCTCGTCGTTGCTGATAACAGCACACACCTGCTGTGTCTCCGCCATGTGCTCTCCCACTGCCCCGAAAGAGAAAAGGCGGGGAATACACTAGAAAGAAGGACAGGAGTTTCACGCATGCGCAGTGTATATAAAGCATAACACACGGGCGACGTACTTACGATCTGTGAGTGGAGAACGAAGGATTGTTAGTGCCGATCGTTCAAACTAGGGTACAATTGTAACTTGGGGCATCAGTGGTTAGTGGCCTATACTGCTTATAGATTGAGGCCTATATTTGGACAAGATTAGGAGAGTTTAGCCTGACATTAGGGTTTGTCTTGTGTTGTGTCTTGCAGATAAAATGGTTGACAAATTCACAGCCCCTGACTTGCTGCCCAACTTCATAGACAAGTACAGGGAGCTGCCATGTCTCTGGCAAGTCCAATGCAAGGGCTATTCGAGCAAGCAAAATAGGAAGGCAACGCTGGATAAACTGTTGGAATTGGTGAAGCCTGTGTATCCCACGGCAGACATCACCTATTTGAAGGCCAAAGTTGGTAGCCTGAGGAGCACATATAATAGGGAGCGCAAGAAAGTCCAGGATTCCCTGAGATCCGGAGCAGCAGCAGATGACGTACATGTCCCCAGGCTGTGGTACTACCACAGCCTGTGTTTTTTTGTCTGACCAGACAGAACCCAGGTCATCACTATCAACGCTTCCTTTCACATCAGCTGAGACTCCTGAGGTCCAACCTGGGCCTTCCACCCAGAAAGAAGATGTGGAGGAGCCCAGCTTGACCCAGGTATAGCATTGTTGAACATATTTCTTGTCAAAAATTTAATGATGTTAACTAGATGTTATTGATCACAAATTTCTGATTTAACAAAGTGGTTTACATATCAATAGACATTAGTAGCCAAAAATGATTGGGACAAGAATGAAAAATGCTGGGGTCAGAATGATAGTCTTTTCTATTTGATAACATTCAATTTGCAACCGTCATGAGCTCAAAATTGTGTGTGATTGATGACTAAAAAACCCTAAAACTATGTACCATTTTTCATACACAGGAAAGTCTCAGCCAGGAGGAGGCTGTGGCAAGCAGCCTGACGGAATCCCAGGTTCCTCCCCTCCGCCCTCCAACCAAAAGGACCAGAAAGGCAAGGAACCTCGAGGAGTCCGCGGCTGCTTTCCTAAAACAGGTTACTGCGGCAATTACCACGTCCCCTGGTGTCCACAAGGCATTTGGATGTGCCACTGCCAGCAAATTAGAACAGATGGAGGAGGCCCAACGCACTATATGTAAAGAGATTATTCTCAAGGCCCTAAACAAGGGGACGAGGGGTGAACTCACACCACAAACACACCTCAGTGAGTTGGACCTTGCTCCTCCACCACCTCCACCAACACCACAGCAGCATGGAAGAAAGCGTGGAAGGAAGTGTTGAGAGTGATGGCATGGGTTTGGTGTGGTCTGGCAAAAAACGCAGGCTGTTGTAAGACCACAGCCTCGGGACATATATGTCATCTGCTGCTGCTCCCAATCTCTCAGAGCCCTGGACTGTATTGTGCTCCTTATTAAATGGACTCCTCAGGTTACCAATTTTGACAGTCAAATAATTGATATCTGCCCTGGGCAACAAAGGTTTCACCAATTCCAACTGTTTCTTCAGCATTGCCTTCCTCTTTATTTTGTTATGAGCTTGTGCTCTCTATTAAATTAAAAATGTTGGTTTTGACAAATACTTGGCTATGTGTTTTACTTCAAAAAGGACAGTTTGCTTGTGAGTAGGCAGGTACATTTCAAAAAATACAATGTCAAATTAACAAGGGACACCAACATAGTTGTATCTTTGAGGTTAAAAAATACAAAGTAATGATGGTGTTGTGGTAACACACAAAAAGAAAAAACAAAAATATTCTGGAGATCACGAGAAAAACAAAACAAAAAAACAAAAAAAGATTATTCTGGAGATCACTAGAAAAAAAAAAAGATTATTCTGGAGATCACTAGAAATAATAAAACATACATTTGTCAGAACTCTGTGAATATCAGCAGCAAAGCAACTTCATTATTATAGCATTATAAAGAAGAAGAGAATGCACTACATTGAAAGATTTCATAATTTGCAGCGTCACGAATGTGATATCGCCATTACGAATGCTAGTTTTACAAGACTGAGCTCTTCCGGCTCGTACTTGATTCCGAGCATGCGTGAGCTTTTGTGCAACTGACTTGTGTACACACGATCAGAAAGTCAGACAACAACGTTTTGTTGGCGGAAAATTTGAGAACCTGGTAGCCAAAATTTGTTGGCTGAAAGTCTGACAACAAATGTTCGATGGAGCATACACACGGTCGGACTTTCAGCCAACAAGCTCACATCCAAAATTTCCCCTCGGATAGTCCGATCGTGTGTACATGGCATTAGTCTTACGCCACAGGCGCTCATGAGCATGACTATGTTTTTTCAGACTTCTAGTATCATCTGTTTGCCAAGGTTGAATTCTGTGAGTAGTGAGGGGGGCCAGTGAGTCCAGTGAGGCTAGAAGTGAAGCGTTGTAGACAGAAGTGGCTAGGTTGGTGCAGGATAGGGGTGAGATTTTGTTGTAGAGGTTGTAGAGATCACATGGGTTTCTACGGGTAACTTTTAGGCGGTTGGAGGGAGAAGAGGTGGAGGAGAGGGAGATTATTAGTAGCCATTGGCTCCCGCTGCTGATGTTGATCAGATACAGTGACAAGGGAGCCACGGCAGGATTTGGGAGCAAGCACCCATGAGTGCCCCCATAGCAAGCGGCTGGATATGGGGCACTTAGCATTATGAATGGTTTTCTTTTAAGTAAACCTGTTTATACTTTAAAGCACAAAACCCCTGTCTAACAGCAGACACCACCAGATGCTTGCAAATTTTTTTTTTTTTAGCTGATATAGAAATAGCATATTACACATTAGTTGAAGTTGTCTAGTGGCCTCACAAATATTTAAGAATGCCTCCAATCCTTGGCTAAGGATTATTCAGGACAAAGTCTAGTTACTTTTGGTTAAGTTATGTGAAAGGAATGTGTGATTGTAAACTGACTCTGGACAAGCCAATCCACTTTCAGGAATGTAAGGTAATTCTGTTCCGGGGGGATGGGTTGGATACACCTCTGTATGACCCACAAACAGCTTGTAATACATGTCTAGTCTTTAGAGTTTGCAGTCATGCATGCGTCTGTGGCCACCTGTGCCATGCCATTTATTGAGGAGACCCATGGCAAAAACAGCATCTTTAGTTATGTATTCTTATTATATTTTCTAATATTATCTGTATCTATCATTACTTTTAATGAATGTTATATTTATAAGTATTTGTATGATCTCTCTTTGCACATATTACATAAAAAAACAGCGGCGGCCCGTCTATAGGGGACCCCGCCCCCAAGCTAGTCACGAAAAAATTATTATATATATAAAAAAGGTCCTTTAAGTGTACTGTGTACAGGCAGCCGACACAGCTGTCTATAGGCAGCGTGACATCTATGCAATCAGTGATTGCAGGTGAGATGCTTCATTTGCTTGCTTTGGGTAGTCCTTGCGGCATTGCACCCGAACACTCCCACTCTAAAATTGCACAGTGGCTGCATTTTGATAGGCACAGTGACGCTGATTGATGGGCACGGTGAGGTTGGTTTCTGATGGGCACAGTGAGGCTGCATTTTGATGGGCACAGTGAGGATGAATGATGGGCACAGCGGGGCTGCATTTTGATGAGCATAGTGATGCTGATTAATGGGCACAGTGACGCTGATTGATGGGCACAGTGATGCTGATTGATGGGCAGATCGAGGCTGCATTTTGATGGGCACATTGATGCTGACTGATGGGCACAGTGAGACTGCATTTTCATGGACATAGTGATGCTGATTGATGGGCACAGTGACGCTGATTGATGGGCACAGTGACACTGCATTTTGATGGGCACAGTGAGGCTGAATGATGGGCACAGTGAGGCTGCATTTTGATGAGCATAGTGACGCTGATTGATGGGCACAGTGACGCTGATTGATGGGCACAGTGACGCTGCATTTTGATGGGCATAGTGATGCTGATTGATGGGCACAGTGAGGCTGCATTTTGATGGGCACAGTGACACAGATTGATGGGCGCAATAACGCTGGTTGATGGCTTGCATTTGACAGGCACAGTGACAGCGAGGCTGAAATTGACGGGCACAGGTGTACAGAACCGGGAACTCAGCACAGGGATGGTAGGAACCCCTCATGAAGGGCACAGTGAGGCTGTATTGATGGGCACAGTGAGGCTGCATTTGACGGGCACAGAAACTTCAATTGATGGGCACAGTGGCTTCAATTGATGGGCACAGTGGCTACAATTAATGGGCACAGTAAGGCTACAATTGATGGGTGATTTTTAGCAGGACTGCGACATTGCGGCGGACAGATCGAACACCTAACATTTTTGACACTTTTTTGGGAATCAGTGACATTACTACAGTAATCAGTGCTAATAATATGCACTGTTATTGTATTAATGACACTGGCAGGGAAGGGGTTAACATTGGGGCGATCAAGGGGTTAAATGTGTTTCCTGCAGGTGTGGTCTAACTGTATAGGGGATGGGCTGCCTGGGAAAGCACACAGATCCACCTATGCCCACAAACTAGAGTTCCCGAGCCAACGTACAATGACGGTGATTCACGGGAATGAGCCGTGCTGCTGCAGTACAATGACGGTGGCTGGTAGGCAAGTGGTTAACTGGTAATTGTGAGGTCATGCAACACGGTATGCAAATTAAATTTATCTAATTTTTTCACACAAATAGAGCTTTCTGTTGGTGGTATTTGATCACCACTGGGTTTTTTGATTTTTTATTATATAAACGAAAAAAGATAGAAATTTTGAAAAAAAATATACTTTTTACATTCTGCTATAAAACATATCCAATGAAAAAAAATTTCAAATCTGATTTATTCATAATTTTAGGCCAAAATGTATTCTGCTACATGTCTTGTAGCAGAGTGTATATTGATTGGTTTGCATGAAAGTTATAGATGGTATAGATACTGGAATTTTCCGTTTTTATTTTTTTATGCTAGTAATGATGGTGATCAGCGACTTATAGTAGGACTGTGATAGTGCAGTGGACAGTCTGACACTAACTGATACTGAGTGGGAACTGACTAACTGACACTAACATCACCAGTGACGCTAACACAGTGATTAGTACTAATACTATACACTGTCACTGTGATCATGACTCTGGCTGGGGAGGGGTTAACATCTAGGGGCAATTAAGGGGTTATCTGTGTGCCCAACAAGTGTAATGTGTGCAATATGTGCTGCTTTTACTAATCAATGTGGCTGATTTTTCTCCCTGCTTTTCAGGGCTCTGTACCAGGAGCGTATCATAAAATTTGTGGGCCCGTGTGCGAGATAAAATTGGGACCTAGGTATTGTTAAAAAAAAAATAAAAATTTGGTGCACGTAGCACCACGGCGAAATTGGGCTAAATATTGAGTGTGGCTTAAAGGGAAGCCTAGTTTAATAGAGTCTGAGATTACCTACATAGTGCAAACTGTGGTAATGTCAAATAAGGAATGTACAGTGCGGAGTGGACAGCGGTGGGTAGTATGTGCAAGAGAGGAGTGTGGAGTTTATGCTGGTGGATAGTATGTGCAGGAAGAGGCGTATAGAGTGTAAGGTGGTGGGCAGTTTGTGCAGGAGAGGAGTGCAGAGTGTAGGGTGGTGGGTAGTATGTGCAAGAGAGGAGTATGGAGTGTATGGCAGTAGGTAGTATGTGCAGGTGAGGAGTGCAGAGTGTATGGCTGTGGGTAGTATGTGCAGAAGAGAAGTATGGAGTGTATGGTGGCAGGCAGTATGTGCAGGAGAGAAGTGCAGAGTGTATGGAGGTGGGTAGCATGTGCAGGAAAGGAGTGTGGAGTGTATGGCGGTGGGTAGACTGTGCAGGTGAGAAGTGCAGAGTGTACGGCAGTGGAGAGTATGTGCAAGATGGTGTCAGTAGAGCAATGGACAGTGTCAGAATTTTTATATTTTTATTATTTTTTAGTGGATGGTGTTAGTATTTTTTTGCAATTTAATTTGTTTTTAATTTTTTTCACAATGCTATTTTGGGGGGGAGGGGGTTGGGGCAGTGGAAAGTGTTAGTAGGGGGGTGGGGTGGGAACGGTGTCAGTAGTTTTTTTATATTATTTTTTACAATTTTATTTTTTATTGTTTTTCTATAATTTTCTTTTTCTTTCTTTTTTTTTTTTTTTTTAATCAGCCCTGTTAGTGGGCTTGGTGAGATATCAGGGGTCTGTTCATTCATAAGCTGAAGCAAAGTGAACACAGTTTACTATGCTCAGTTATCAAAGGACACAGGAGCGATCGGTAGTGATCACTCGCTGTGTCCAATTCAGAAAAGGAAAGGGTTGGTAAATGACATGTTTACCGGTCCCTTCCTCTGCTCTCCATCCTAACAGATCCCTCACAGCAGCCGACAGGAGAGGAGTGGAGGGAAGCTGGCTGCAGGGGGACAAGAGGGGGTGGAGGAGGACACAGGGACCAGAGGAGGACACAGGGAGGGCCAGAGGAGGCGCACACAAGGGGCCGGAGGAGGACACGGAGGGGGACCGAAAGAGGAGGACTTGTGGGACAATCAGGGATGATCGGTGTGGCTGTGCGGGGGCAGTTGCAAGCACTGATCTCCCTGTATAGCTTTTCAGCTGATAGCCACGGGAGAGAGAAGAAGAAGAAGCGTCTGTCAGCTGTTTCATTGAAAGCCATACAGGGAGATCGGTGCTTGCAACTGTCCCCCCGCCTCACTAATCATCCCGACTGTCAACCAGGGACAGATCATCCATGGGTGCAGTGTGGGTCACAGTGCCCCCCCCCCCACCCTCTCAGGGCCCGTGTGAACACCCTGCACCTATGGATGATATGCCACTGCTCTGTACTGTGATTCACTAAGCAAATTAACAGGTCCCAGGCACAAATCATTGGTCGGACCTGCTGACTGACTTGTGCAGTACCGAATCACACTTTCTACCCAGAAATGCTGGATCATTTACATGTACGTGATCCAGCGTAGGGCGTATATGTGCATGGGGTGGTCCGCAAGTGGTTAAAACCTATACAGTTATGTTTCTTTATTGTGGCCTATTTGTTTATGGATGTAATATCATTATGTATGTATGTCAGTAATGTCTCCAGTGTGTTCACTACTGTACCACTTTTGTATTTGTTCTGTATACTTATACAATCACAATGACCTTTTTGTCTTAACTAAAAAATACCTTTTCATTTAAATCTGCAGCTTCAGTCTTCTTTAAAATTGTAAAAGAAATTACATACAGTATGGCAACCTGGAGACATCCTATACACTGTCGGTGTACAGAATACCCACAGAAATGTAATTTCCTGCTTGCACTAATATATAATAAAACATTTTGGATTCTCCTGCAATAGGAATCTCATTTTTGGTTAGGTATCCACTAAGGGTTAATTACTTCTAATAGAGGATAGAGGTGCTACAGCTATATTCATCAGAACACTGAAAATGCACCATGTAGGTATAACTAACTAGAACCCCCATTCAGGAATCAGGTTGGAAAGGACAAGATGAAGCAAACAGCTATTTCTTTAGAACAGGAAAAGGTAGAAATCTGCTACAAAGTTTGCAATGTACATTGATCACCCACAGGGGTAATGTTTTTTTCTCAATATGTGTGGAGTACCTTTTAATCAATTTACAGTTTAGTGTCCCACACATGCAGACACACTGCTATACCTGCTCTTGTTTGAGACATTTGACTGTTATTAAGACATAATATACATCTTTGCTTTGACGTTATCCGAGGTATGTACAATATTCATTTAAACCGAGTAAGGTAGGAAGGAGCAGACAGCAATGTTGTATGTGATCACATTAAAATGTGTAATAAGACAGCATTGAGATTTAATATGCTAATCATATGTAGCGCTGGTAGATTTGTTCAATTTACCGCTTATAGGTAAATTTAGCGGTTCATCGATGCTGTACATTATTTAGATTTAATCTAATGTTAATTTAGCCTCTGTTCCAGCTTGGCTGTGTTGCGTGTAGTTCCACATTGTACCTGTGGGTGTCGTTGTCATCGTGGGTCGGTGTTGGAAAGCAACAGGCTGAAGTGTATGGGTGCTCTTCTGTCCCGGAGATGACTCGGCGGAGGTGGTCCTCCAAGTTGCATTCTGGGAGAGGGTATTTAGGGGACAGATGCCATATTTCGGGGAGCTTTTTGCCTCGTGGCCCTCCTGGCCTAGAGGTATGTGTCAGTGAGTGCTATCTCGTGGCCCTCCGGCTTGGAGGGTTGCGCTTCTGCAGTTGGGCGGGTAGACCCAGAAGCCTGTCTGGGGCCTGCTATGGCTGGGATGGTCCTGTGCTGTCTGTCCTGCGGGAAGAAGCCGGACAATCGGGAAGATCCAGGGGAGGACCCATCTTGGAAAAGATCATGCAAGGCTGGTCTTAAGAAGGGCCTGGTGACTCAATTGGAGGACATATCCTAAACTACACTACTGCACAAGTACTGGTTGTAAAGGTTCTGGTACTGTGTTTGCTATTCATCAAAGACTTTTTTTTTTTTTCCCGTCAGCATGAATCGTATACTCTGAACTCCTTCAATCAACTCTCAAGAGACTGAGCAACGTTCTTTACATCATCCAGGTAAGTATAACAAAAATTCACTCTTTTATAAAAAACACATTAAAAAGACTTTAAAAACCCCTAACCCAACCTCCACCTCCCAAAATTCCAGAAAACATCTGCCTCCTCCACACCCAACCTCTTCCGATCAAATAACAACACATAATACAATTTACTCAACACCCACTCTGCACAATCTTCCTCAGACAGTACAAAACTTCCCTTCCTATATCCACACCTTGCTTCCCAGACCACTTCTTTTACAATTGCTGACAAAATCCGCTATTCATCAAAGACTACTACATCCTGTGGCAGAGGATCGTATGAGTTTATTCCACCCAAAGTCTGTGGCAGAGACTTTTTGTTCGTGCTGCGTTCCAGCTGCTAGGTTAGTGAGAGAAACCTATCCGGGCGAGCAAAGATTTAATCCTAAGCTGAGGACACATCCATCCTAAAGATTTAAAGTCCTTGACGCTACGCCAAGAAAAGGTATTTAAACATCCCTGCAACTCTCCTACCTCTTTCCTGCTACTTCTTCCAGTTATCCCCATTAAAGCATTGGAAAAAAATACTTAGTGACTGGTGCCTACATTGCCTCACAGTAAACTCAACGGGAACCCCTAGACCAGGTATTGGTGAAATTACAGGTAACAAGGTTACGGTAACAGCCCGCTTTAAATCAGCAGCTCCACCGTGAGTTAGTGCTACACATACATCGGTCTCACCTTGTGTCTCGCCCCATCCTGTTACATAACATTCAGACTTGTCAGGCATCACATAATTTTCAGGTGGTAGGCAAGCAGGGAGAACTTCATCTGTGATTAAAGCTGGGCTATAAAAGAAACATATATTATTATTATTATTATACGAGATTTATATAGCGCCAACAGCAGCGCTTTACAATGTATAAGGGGGACAACACAATTACAGTACAGTTCAATACAAAAGGTACAGGAGGGCCTTGCTCGTAGAGCTTACATTCTAAAGGGAGGGGGTGGTGGTACAAAAGGTAATAGCTGCAAAGAATGATTTGATGGGGGTGGCTCAGGGACAGTTATGTGGGTGTGGGATAGGCTTCCCTGAATAAATGAGTTTTCAGGGATCTCCTAAAGGTGGACAGGGTAGGTGCTGTAACATATATCAGTTATATTATCTTCAAATGAATACATTGAAAGTTGAAAGGAAATATACAATCCAAGCATTATTCACATGTAGATATAAGCATATAGATACGCCAACCTAATAGTCAATGCTAATCAATACAGTTCACTCAAGGTTGAGATTCAAAAACATCTGGAAGTTCATATGGCATTTGCTGCCAAATGTTCAATGCTATTTATATCCTGTAGTGAGGTCTGATGGGTCTGCCATTCCTCTTCAGTTTCCCACCATATCTCACAGCCAGTCAGAAAGGGTTGGGTCTTAAAATGTTCCACCAGTTCATGACTGTCATTAGCTGCCTGCACCTAGAAATAAATAGGCACCTTGACCACACAATGAGAGAGATGTACTAAAACCGAAGCTGGTGCAGCTGTTCATAGTATCCAATCAGCCTCTAGGTTTTATTGGCAAAGTTTAATTAAGCAAGCTGAAGTTAGAAGCTGATTGGTTGCTATGCATAGCTACAAAATATTCTGTGTGCACCAGTTTTAGTAAATCTTCCCCACTGGGGTTGATTTACTAAAACTGGAGAGTGCAAAACTGGTGCATCTCTTTTTTTATTTTTTTCTCAAAAAGGATTTGAGTTGAAAAAAGAGCTAACAAGCAAGGTTGGTGACCGGTGACCGCTGCTATGGGCTCTAGCCCCAGATCTTTTGCAGACCTAGCAACGCCCCTGATGGACACTACATATGGATAACGTCTATCTTCCACCAGTATGGTTAAAACATATGGATATCCTGGATCCTTCCTAACTTTTTCAGTGATCAGGCATCCATGAGGATGTGTGGCAATGAAGGGAAAAGAGTATATATAGTGTAATAATGCGAGGTTTATTCATAAAATCCAAAAAATATTACACTTACATAAAAAAACTTTAAAACGTGCAGAGAAACGCCGCCTTGGTGCGCGAACAATGGTCACTAGGTCTCCTCAGCTATATAGTGTAATACTAAGCAGTATTACACTATATATACTCTTTTCCCTTCATTGCCACACATCCTTATGGATGCCTGAACACTGAAAAATTTGGGAAGGATTAAGGATATCCATATGTTTTAACCATACCGGTGGAAAATAGGAGTTATCCCTATGTAGTGTCCATACAATCCAGTTACCAGTGACGGGAGATGCTGATCTGGAGATACTAACAGGCATATTTACAGCCTTTTTTCTGGTGAGTGGGGACCCAGGAGGGGAGCACGAATAGTCACCTGAGAACCACCATTACAACTGTTTACAAGTTCAGCACACCATATTAGATTAGACTTTATATGATTGCACTTTATATATATTATTTTTTTTTTTTTGCACTGAGCACTTTATACCATGTCGTTAAGCCATATCATGATATTGTATATGTTGATATAGGTTTGCTTAATACTATACTGGTTTGAGTTATAGGAGCAGCGCTGAGTTAAATTTGTAATCTTTTCTCTGAGATGGGAGCCTGAAGTGTATGTGGGGGAGGTTGCTATAACTAGATTAACACACAGGTAAACTATTCACAGGCAACCTCTGTATGTGTGGAGAGGGGGTGTGTGCCTTTCCTCCAATCAGCTGTCTCACAGTGTCTAGCAATAATCCACTCCTACGGGGAATCAGGAAGAGAAAATTCTAACAGGATGTGTACTTTCTAAAAACTATATAAAGGTGAAGACAGAAGTAAAACTTATGTAGGGAGATTTGTTTCATCTCTGTGTATCATCTAAGGCTGTTCACTTCACTGGGTATATGTGAGGGTTTACATCCACTTTAAGTCAAATTTAATATACATTTTCACTAGTAGTTGTAAAAATGAGCCTAGTTACTAGTAGCAGTGCTTGGCTATGCTACTGTTCGATTTGCAGGAAATGCAGCTGAATAGGTCACAATGTTCAGGATTTGGAAGGCAAAGAATCAGAATCCCATTGAAGTAAATCGGAAAACTATTGGGGTGTTTTCTGAGGCTTCTAGAGGGTAACTACAGCAGCCAAATGCAACAAAATGGCATGGAAAGTCCAGGGGAGAAATTTCATACAGCAGTAGGCGGACCATTTTAAGCAACTTTGAAGGTAATAAAGGGAAGACACAAATTGGTCAATTTACAGCTTTGTTGGGGTACCTTAATGCTGTACATGCTGTTACAGAATCACTAAGGGTTATTTCTGGGAATACAAACCTCGACAGTGCATGAAAGTTATAGATGGTATAGATACTGGAATTTTCCGTTTTTATTTTTTTATGCTAGTAATGATGGTGATCAGCGACTTATAGTAGGACTGTGATAGTGCAGTGGACAGTCTGACACTAACTGATACTGAGTGGGAACTGACTAACTGACACTAACATCACCAGTGACGCTAACACAGTGATTAGTACTAATACTATACACTGTCACTGTGATCATGACTCTGGCTGGGGAGGGGTTAACATCTAGGGGCAATTAAGGGGTTATCTGTGTGCCCAACAAGTGTAATGTGTGCAATATGTGCTGCTTTTACTAATCAATGTGGCTGATTTTTCTCCCTGCTTTTCAGGGCTCTGTACCAGGAGTGTATCATAAAATTTGTGGGCCCGTGTGCGAGATAAAATTGGGACCTAGGTATTGTTAAAAAAAAAAAAAAAAATTGGTGCACGTAGCACCACGGCGAAATTGGGCTAAATATTGAGTGTGGCTTAAAGGGAAGCCTAGTTTAATAGAGTCTGAGATTACCTACATAGTGCAAACTGTGGTAATGTCAAATAAGGAATGTACAGTGCGGAGTGGACAGCGGTGGGTAGTATGTGCAAGAGAGGAGTGTGGAGTTTATGCTGGTGGATAGTATGTGCAGGAAGAGGCGTATAGAGTGTAAGGTGGTGGGCAGTTTGTGCAGGAGAGGAGTGCAGAGTGTAGGGTGGTGGGTAGTATGTGCAAGAGAGGAGTATGGAGTGTATGGCAGTAGGTAGTATGTGCAGGTGAGGAGTGCAGAGTGTATGGCTGTGGGTAGTATGTGCAGAAGAGAAGTATGGAGTGTATGGTGGCAGGCAGTATGTGCAGGAGAGAAGTGCAGAGTGTATGGAGGTGGGTAGCATGTGCAGGAAAGGAGTGTGGAGTGTATGGCGGTGGGTAGACTGTGCAGGTGAGAAGTGCAGAGTGTACGGCAGTGGAGAGTATGTGCAAGATGGTGTCAGTAGAGCAATGGACAGTGTCAGAATTTTTATATTTTTATTATTTTTTAGTGGATGGTGTTAGTATTTTTTTGCAATTTAATTTGTTTTTAATTTTTTTCACAATGCTATTTTGGGGGGGAGGGGGTTGGGGCAGTGGAAAGTGTTAGTAGGGGGGTGGGGTGGGAACGGTGTCAGTAGTTTTTTTATATTATTTTTTACAATTTTATTTTTTATTGTTTTTCTATAATTTTCTTTTTCTTTCTTTTTTTTTTTTTTTTTAATCAGCCCTGTTAGTGGGCTTGGTGAGATATCAGGGGTCTGTTCATTCATAAGCTGAAGCAAAGTGAACACAGTTTACTATGCTCAGTTATCAAAGGACACAGGAGCGATCGGTAGTGATCACTCGCTGTGTCCAATTCAGAAAAGGAAAGGGTTGGTAAATGACATGTTTACCGGTCCCTTCCTCTGCTCTCCATCCTAACAGATCCCTCACAGCAGCCGACAGGAGAGGAGTGGAGGGAAGCTGGCTGCAGGGGGACAAGAGGGGGTGGAGGAGGACACAGGGACCAGAGGAGGACACAGGGAGGGCCAGAGGAGGCGCACACAAGGGGCCGGAGGAGGACACGGAGGGGGGCCGAAAGAGGAGGACTTGTGGGACAATCAGGGATGATCGGTGTGGCTGTGCGGGGGCAGTTGCAAGCACTGATCTCCCTGTATAGCTTTTCAGCTGATAGCCACGGGAGAGAGAAGAAGAAGAAGCGTCTGTCAGCTGTTTCATTGAAAGCCATACAGGGAGATCGGTGCTTGCAACTGTCCCCCCGCCTCACTAATCATCCCGACTGTCAACCAGGGACAGATCATCCATGGGTGCAGTGTGGGTCACAGTGCCCCCCCCCCCACCCTCTCAGGGCCCGTGTGAACACCCTGCACCTATGGATGATATGCCACTGCTCTGTACTGTGATTCACTAAGCAAATTAACAGGTCCCAGGCACAAATCATTGGTCGGACCTGCTGACTGACTTGTGCAGTACCGAATCACACTTTCTACCCAGAAATGCTGGATCATTTACATGTACGTGATCCAGCGTAGGGCGTATATGTGCATGGGGTGGTCCGCAAGTGGTTAAAACCTATACAGTTATGTTTCTTTATTGTGGCCTATTTGTTTATGGATGTAATATCATTATGTATGTATGTCAGTAATGTCTCCAGTGTGTTCACTACTGTACCACTTTTGTATTTGTTCTGTATACTTATACAATCACAATGACCTTTTTGTCTTAACTAAAAAATACCTTTTCATTTAAATCTGCAGCTTCAGTCTTCTTTAAAATTGTAAAAGAAATTACATACAGTATGGCAACCTGGAGACATCCTATACACTGTCGGTGTACAGAATACCCACAGAAATGTAATTTCCTGCTTGCACTAATATATAATAAAACATTTTGGATTCTCCTGCAATAGGAATCTCATTTTTGGTTAGGTATCCACTAAGGGTTAATTACTTCTAATAGAGGATAGAGGTGCTACAGCTATATTCATCAGAACACTGAAAATGCACCATGTAGGTATAACTAACTAGAACCCCCATTCAGGAATCAGGTTGGAAAGGACAAGATGAAGCAAACAGCTATTTCTTTAGAACAGGAAAAGGTAGAAATCTGCTACAAAGTTTGCAATGTACATTGATCACCCACAGGGGTAATGTTTTTTTCTCAATATGTGTGGAGTACCTTTTAATCAATTTACAGTTTAGTGTCCCACACATGCAGACACACTGCTATACCTGCTCTTGTTTGAGACATTTGACTGTTATTAAGACATAATATACATCTTTGCTTTGACGTTATCCGAGGTATGTACAATATTCATTTAAACCGAGTAAGGTAGGAAGGAGCAGACAGCAATGTTGTATGTGATCACATTAAAATGTGTAATAAGACAGCATTGAGATTTAATATGCTAATCATATGTAGCGCTGGTAGATTTGTTCAATTTACCGCTTATAGGTAAATTTAGCGGTTCATCGATGCTGTACATTATTTAGATTTAATCTAATGTTAATTTAGCCTCTGTTCCAGCTTGGCTGTGTTGCGTGTAGTTCCACATTGTACCTGTGGGTGTCGTTGTCATCGTGGGTCGGTGTTGGAAAGCAACAGGCTGAAGTGTATGGGTGCTCTTCTGTCCCGGAGATGACTCGGCGGAGGTGGTCCTCCAAGTTGCATTCTGGGAGAGGGTATTTAGGGGACAGATGCCATATTTCGGGGAGCTTTTTGCCTCGTGGCCCTCCTGGCCTAGAGGTATGTGTCAGTGAGTGCTATCTCGTGGCCCTCCGGCTTGGAGGGTTGCGCTTCTGCAGTTGGGCGGGTAGACCCAGAAGCCTGTCTGGGGCCTGCTATGGCTGGGATGGTCCTGTGCTGTCTGTCCTGCGGGAAGAAGCCGGACAATCGGGAAGATCCAGGGGAGGACCCATCTTGGAAAAGATCATGCAAGGCTGGTCTTAAGAAGGGCCTGGTGACTCAATTGGAGGACATATCCTAAACTACACTACTGCACAAGTACTGGTTGTAAAGGTTCTGGTACTGTGTTTGCTATTCATCAAAGACTTTTTTTTTTTTTCCCATCAGCATGAATCGTATACTCTGAACTCCTTCAATCAACTCTCAAGAGACTGAGCAACGTTCTTTACATCATCCAGGTAAGTATAACAAAAATTCACTCTTTTATAAAAAACACATTAAAAAGACTTTAAAAACCCCTAACCCAACCTCCACCTCCCAAAATTCCAGAAAACATCTGCCTCCTCCACACCCAACCTCTTCCGATCAAATAACAACACATAATACAATTTACTCAACACCCACTCTGCACAATCTTCCTCAGACAGTACAAAACTTCCCTTCCTATATCCACACCTTGCTTCCCAGACCACTTCTTTTACAATTGCTGACAAAATCCGCTATTCATCAAAGACTACTACATCCTGTGGCAGAGGATCGTATGAGTTTATTCCACCCAAAGTCTGTGGCAGAGACTTTTTGTTCGTGCTGCGTTCCAGCTGCTAGGTTAGTGAGAGAAACCTATCCGGGCGAGCAAAGATTTAATCCTAAGCTGAGGACACATCCATCCTAAAGATTTAAAGTCCTTGACGCTACGCTAAGAAAAGGTATTTAAACATCCCTGCAACTCTCCTACCTCTTTCCTGCTACTTCTTCCAGTTATCCCCATTAAAGCATTGGAAAAAAATACTTAGTGACTGGTGCCTACATTGCCTCACAGTAAACTCAACGGGAACCCCTAGACCAGGTATTGGTGAAATTACAGGTAACAAGGTTACGGTAACAGCCCGCTTTAAATCAGCAGCTCCACCGTGAGTTAGTGCTACACATACATCGGTCTCACCTTGTGTCTCGCCCCATCCTGTTACATAACATTCAGACTTGTCAGGCATCACATAATTTTCAGGTGGTAGGCAAGCAGGGAGAACTTCATCTGTGATTAAAGCTGGGCTATAAAAGAAACATATATTATTATTATTATTATTATTATACGAGATTTATATAGCGCCAACAGCAGCGCTTTACAATGTATAAGGGGGACAACACAATTACAGTACAGTTCAATACAAAAGGTACAGGAGGGCCTTGCTCGTAGAGCTTACATTCTAAAGGGAGGGGGTGGTGGTACAAAAGGTAATAGCTGCAAAGAATGATTTGATGGGGGTGGCTCAGGGACAGTTATGTGGGTGTGGGATAGGCTTCCCTGAATAAATGAGTTTTCAGGGATCTCCTAAAGGTGGACAGGGTAGGTGCTGTAACATATATCAGTTATATTATCTTCAAATGAATACATTGAAAGTTGAAAGGAAATATACAATCCAAGCATTATTCACATGTAGATATAAGCATATAGATACGCCAACCTAATAGTCAATGCTAATCAATACAGTTCACTCAAGGTTGAGATTCAAAAACATCTGGAAGTTCATATGGCATTTGCTGCCAAATGTTCAATGCTATTTATATCCTGTAGTGAGGTCTGATGGGTCTGCCATTCCTCTTCAGTTTCCCACCATATCTCACAGCCAGTCAGAAAGGGTTGGGTCTTAAAATGTTCCACCAGTTCATGACTGTCATTAGCTGCCTGCACCTAGAAATAAATAGGCACCTTGACCACACAATGAGAGAGATGTACTAAAACCGAAGCTGGTGCAGCTGTTCATAGTATCCAATCAGCCTCTAGGTTTTATTGGCAAAGTTTAATTAAGCAAGCTGAAGTTAGAAGCTGATTGGTTGCTATGCATAGCTACAAAATATTCTGTGTGCACCAGTTTTAGTAAATCTTCCCCACTGGGGTTGATTTACTAAAACTGGAGAGTGCAAAACTGGTGCATCTCTTTTTTTATTTTTTTCTCAAAAAGGATTTGAGTTGAAAAAAGAGCTAACAAGCAAGGTTGGTGACCGGTGACCGCTGCTATGGGCTCTAGCCCCAGATCTTTTGCAGACCTAGCAACGCCCCTGATGGACACTACATATGGATAACGTCTATCTTCCACCAGTATGGTTAAAACATATGGATATCCTGGATCCTTCCTAACTTTTTCAGTGATCAGGCATCCATGAGGATGTGTGGCAATGAAGGGAAAAGAGTATATATAGTGTAATAATGCGAGGTTTATTCATAAAATCCAAAAAATATTACACTTACATAAAAAAACTTTAAAACGTGCAGAGAAACGCCGCCTTGGTGCGCGAACAATGGTCACTAGGTCTCCTCAGCTATATAGTGTAATACTAAGCAGTATTACACTATATATACTCTTTTCCCTTCATTGCCACACATCCTTATGGATGCCTGAACACTGAAAAATTTGGGAAGGATTAAGGATATCCATATGTTTTAACCATACCGGTGGAAAATAGGAGTTATCCCTATGTAGTGTCCATACAATCCAGTTACCAGTGACGGGAGATGCTGATCTGGAGATACTAACAGGCATATTTACAGCCTTTTTTCTGGTGAGTGGGGACCCAGGAGGGGAGCACGAATAGTCACCTGAGAACCACCATTACAACTGTTTACAAGTTCAGCACACCATATTAGATTAGACTTTATATGATTGCACTTTATATATATTATTTTTTTTTTTTTGCACTGAGCACTTTATACCATGTCGTTAAGCCATATCATGATATTGTATATGTTGATATAGGTTTGCTTAATACTATACTGGTTTGAGTTATAGGAGCAGCGCTGAGTTAAATTTGTAATCTTTTCTCTGAGATGGGAGCCTGAAGTGTATGTGGGGGAGGTTGCTATAACTAGATTAACACACAGGTAAACTATTCACAGGCAACCTCTGTATGTGTGGAGAGGGGGTGTGTGCCTTTCCTCCAATCAGCTGTCTCACAGTGTCTAGCAATAATCCACTCCTACGGGGAATCAGGAAGAGAAAATTCTAACAGGATGTGTACTTTCTAAAAACTATATAAAGGTGAAGACAGAAGTAAAACTTATGTAGGGAGATTTGTTTCATCTCTGTGTATCATCTAAGGCTGTTCACTTCACTGGGTATATGTGAGGGTTTACATCCACTTTAAGTCAAATTTAATATACATTTTCACTAGTAGTTGTAAAAATGAGCCTAGTTACTAGTAGCAGTGCTTGGCTATGCTACTGTTCGATTTGCAGGAAATGCAGCTGAATAGGTCACAATGTTCAGGATTTGGAAGGCAAAGAATCAGAATCCCATTGAAGTAAATCGGAAAACTATTGGGGTGTTTTCTGAGGCTTCTAGAGGGTAACTACAGCAGCCAAATGCAACAAAATGGCATGGAAAGTCCAGGGGAGAAATTTCATACAGCAGTAGGCGGACCATTTTAACCACTTGCCGACCGCCTAACGTAGATATACGTCGGCAGAGTGGCACGGGCAGGCAGAATCACGTATATATACGTGATCTGCCTCCCGCGGGCGGGGGGTCCGATCGGACCCCCCCCCGGTGCCAGCGGCGGTCGGCATCTGACTGGGAGCGTCGGGAGGCGAGGGGGAGACCATCCGATCGTGGCCCCCCCCTCGCGATCGCTCCCAGCCAATGGGAATCCTCCTCTGCCTGTGTGTAGTTTCACACAGGCAGAGGATGTGATGTCATCTCTCCTCGGTCTGGCAGTTTCCGTCCAGCGCCGAGGAGAGAAGACATGTAAGTGCACACAACACAAACACACACAGTAGAACATGCCAGGCATACTTTACACCCCCGATCCCCCCCCGATCGCCCCCCGATCCCCCCCCAATCACCCCCCCCCGTCACAAACTGACATTAGCAGTATTTTTTTTTTTTTTTTTCTGATTACTGCATAGTGTCAGTTTGTGACAGTTACAGTGTTAGGGCAGTGAGTGTTAGGCCCCCTTTAGGTCTAGGATACCCCCCTAACCCCCCCTAATAAAGTTTTAACCCCTTGATCACCCCCTGTCACCAGTGTCACTAAGCGATCATTTTTCTGATCGCTGTATTAGTGTCGCTGGTGACGCTAGTTAGTGAGGTAAATATTTAGGTTTGCCGTCAGCGTTTTATAGCGACAGGGACCCCCATATACTACCTAATAAATGTTTTAACCCCTTGATTGCCCCCTAGTTAACCCTTTCACCACTGATCACCGTATAACTGTTACGGGTGACGCTGGTTAGTTCGTTTATTTTTTATAGTGTCAGGGCACCCGCCGTTTATTACCGAATAAAAGTTTAGCCCCCTGATCGCCCGGCGGTGATATGCGTCGCCCCAGGCAGCGTCAGATTAGCGCCAGTACCGCTAACACCCACGCACGCAGCATACGCCTCCCTTAGTGGTATAGTATCTGTACGGATCAATATCTGATCCGATCAGATCTATACTAGCGTCCCCAGCAGTTTAGGGTTCCCAAAAACGCAGTGTTAGCGGGATCAGCCCAGATACCCGCTAGCACCTGCGTTTTGCCCCTCTGCCCGGCCCACCCAAGTGCAGTATCGATCGATCACTGTCACTTACAAAACACTAAACGCATAACTGCAGCGTTCGCAGAGTCAGGCCTGATCCCTGCGATCGCTAACAGTTTTTTTGGTAGCGTTTTGGTGAACTGGCAAGCACCAGCCCCAAGCAGTGTCAGGTTAGCGCCAGTACCGCTAACACCCACGCACGCAGCATACGCCTCCCTTAGTGGTATAGTATCTGATCGGATCAATATCTGATCCGATCAGATCTATACTAGCGTCCCCAGCAGTTTAGGGTTCCCACAAACGCAGTGTTAGCGGGATCAGCCCAGATACCTGCTAGCACCTGCGTTTTGCCCCTCCGCCCGGCCCAGCCCAGCCCACCCAAGTGCAGTATCGATCGATCACTGACACTTACAAAACACTAAATGCATAACTGCAGCGTTCGCAGAGTCAGGCCTGATCCCTGCGATCGCTAACAGTTTTTTTGGTAGCGTTTTGGTGAACTGGCAAGCACCAGCGGCCTAGTACACCCCGGTCGTAGTCAAACCAGCACTGCAGTAACACTTGGTGACGTGGCGAGTCCCATAAGTGCAGTTCAAGCTGGTGAGGTGGCAAGCACAAGTAGTGTCCCGCTGCCACCAAGAAGACAAACACAGGCCCGTTGTGCCCATAGTGCCCTTCCTGCTGCATTCGCCAATCCTAATTGGGAACCCACCGCTTCTGCAGCGCCCGTACTTCCCCCATTCACATCCCCAACCAAATGCAGTCGGCTGCATGAGAGGCATTTTCTTTATGTCCTCCCGAGTACCCCTACCCAACGAACCCCCAAAAAAGATGTCGTGTCTGCAGCAAGCGCGGATATAGGCGTGACACCCTCTATTATTGTCCCTCCTGTCCTGACAATCCTGGTCTTTGCATTGGTGAATGTTTTGAACGCTACCATTCACTAGTTGAGTATTAGCGTAGGGTACAGCATTGCACAGACTAGGCACACTTTCACAGGGTCTCCCAAGATGCCATCGCATTTTGAGAGACCCGAACCTGGAACCGGTTACAGTTACAAAAAAAAGTGTAAAAAAAAAAAAAAACATACAAAAATATAAAATAAAAAAAAATAGTTGTCGTTTTATTGTTCTCTCTCTCTCTATTCTCTCTCTATTGTTCTGCTCTTTTTTACTGTATTCTATTCTGCAATGTTTTATTGTTATTATGTTTTATCATGTTTGCTTTTCAGGTATGCCATTTTTTATACCTTACCGTTTACTGTGCTTTATTGTTAACCATTTTTTTGTCTTCAGGTACGCCATTCACGACTTTGAGTGGTTATACCAGAATGATGCCTGCAGGTTTAGGTATCATCTTGGTATCATTCTTTTCAGCCAGCGGTCGGCTTTCATGTAAAAGCAATCCTAGCGGCTAATTAGCCTCTAGACTGCTTTTACAAGCCGTGGGAGGGAATGCCCCTCCCCCCCAACGTCTTCCGTGTTTTTCTCTGGCTCTCCTGTCTCAACAGGGAACCTGAAAATGCAGCCGGTGATTCAGCCAGCTGACCATAGAGCTGATCAGAGACCAGAGTGGCTCCAAACATCTCTATGGCCTAAGAAACCGGAAGCTACGAGCATTTTATGACTTAGATTTCGCCGGATGTAAACAGCGCCATTGGGAAATTGGGAAAGCATTTTATCACACCAATCTTGGTGTGGTCAGATGCTTTGAGGGCAGAGGAGAAATCTAGGGTCTAATAGACCCCAATTTTTGCAAAAAAGAGTACCTGTCACTACCTATTGCTATGATAGGGGATATTTACATTCCCTGAGATAACAATAAAAATGATTAAAAAAAAAAAAATGAAAGGAACAGTTTAAAAATAAGATAAAAAAATAATAATAATAAAGAAGAAAAAAAAAAAAAAAAAAAAAAAAAAAGCACCCCTGCCCCCCCTGCTCTCGCGCTAAGGCGAACGCAAGCGTCGGTCTGGCGTCAAATGTAAACAGCAATTGCACCATGCATGTGAGGTATCGCCGCGAAGGTCAGATCGAGGGCAGTAAGTTTAGCAGTAGACCTCCTCTGTAAATCTAAAGTGGTAACCTGTAAAGGCTTTTAAAGGCTTTTAAAAATGTATTTAGTTTGTCGCCACTGCACGTTTGTGCGCAATTTTAAAGCATGTCATGTTTGGTATCCATGTACTCGGCCTAAGATCATCTTTTTTATTTCATCAAACATTTGGGCAATATAGTGTGTTTTAGTGCATTAAAATGTAAAAAAGTGTGTTTTTTCCCCAAAAAATGCGTTTGAAAAATCGCTGCGCAAATACTGTGTGAAAAAAAAAAATGAAACACCCACCATTTTAATCTGTAGGGCATTTGCTTTAAAAAAAATATATAATGTTTGGGGGTTCAAAGTAATTTTCTTGCAAATAAAAATTATTTTTTTATGTAAACAATAAGTGTCAGAAAGGGCTTTGTCTTCAAGTGGTTAGAAGTGTGGGTGATGTGTGACATAAGCTTCTAGATGTTGTGCATAAAATGCCAGGACAGTTCAAAACCCCCCCAAATGACCCCATTTTGGAAAGTAGACACCCCAAGCTATTTGCTGAGAGTCATGTTGAGTCCATGGAATAATTTATATTGTGACACAAGTTGCGGGAAAGAGACAATTTTTTATTTTTTTTATTTTTTTTTGCGCAAAGTTGTCACTAAATGATATATTGCTCAAACATGCCATGGGAATATGTGAAATTACACCCCAAAATACATTCTGCTGCTTCTCCTGAGTATGGGGATACCACATGTGTGAGACTTTTTGGGAGCCTAGCCGCGTACGGGACCCCGAAAACCAAGCACCGCCTTCAGGCTTTCTAAGGCCGTAAATTTTTGATTTCACTCTTCACTGCCTATCACAGTTTCGGAGGCCATGGAATGCCCAGGTGGCAAAAAAAAACCCCAAATGACCCCATTTTGGAAAGTAGACACCCCAAGCTATTTGATGAGAGGTATAGTGAGTATTTTGCAGACCTCACTTTTTGTCACAAAGTTTTGAAAATTGAAAAAAGAAAAAAAAAAAATTTTTTTTCTCGTCTTTCTTTATTTTCAAAAACAAATGAGAGCTGCAAAATACTCACCATGCCTCTCAGCAAATAGCTTGGGGTGTCTACTTTCCAAAATGGGGTCATTTGGGGGGGGTTTGTGCCACCTGGGCATTCCATGGCCTCCGAAACTGTGATAGGCAGTGAGGAGTAAAATCAAAAATGTACGCCCTTAGAAATCCTGAAGGCAGTGCTTGGTTTTCGGGGCCCCGTACGCGGCTAGGCTCCCAAAAAGTCCCACACATGTGGTATCCCCATACTCAGGAGAAGCAGCTAAATGTATTTTGGGGTGCAATTCCACATATGCCCATGGCCTGTGTGAGCAATATATCATTTAGTGACAACTTTTTGTAATTTTTTTTTTTTTTTTTTTTTTTTGTCATTGTTCAATCACTTGGGACAAAAAAAATGAATATTCAATGGGCTCAACATGCCTCTCAGCAAATTCCTTGGGATGTCTACTTTCCAAAATGGGGTCATTTGTGGGGGTTTTGTACTGCCCTGCCATTTTAGCACCTCAAGAAACGACATAGGCAGTCATAAATTAAAGGCTGTGTAAATTCCAGAAAATGTACCCTAGTTTGTAGACGCTATAACTTTTGCGCAAACCAATAAATATACACTTATTGACATTTTTTTTACCAAAGACATGTGGCCGAATACATTTTGGCCTAAATGTATGACTAAAATTGAGTTTATTGGATTTTTTTTAGAACAAAAAGTAGAAAATATCATTTTTTTTCAAAATTTTCGGTCTTTTTCCGTGTATAGCGCAAAAAATAAAAACGGCAGAGGTGATCAAATACTATCAAAAGAAAGCTCTATTTGTGGGAAGAAAAGGACGCAAATTTCGTTTGGGTACAGCATTGCATGACCGCGCAATTAGCAGTTAAAGCGACGCAGTGCCGAATTGTAAAAAGTGCTCTGGTCAGGAAGGGGGTAAAACCTTCCGGGGCTGAAGTGGTTAAGCAACTTTGAAGGTAATAAAGGGAAGACACAAATTGGTCAATTTACAGCTTTGTTGGGGTACCTTAATGCTGTACATGCTGTTACAGAATCACTAAGGGTTATTTCTGGGAATACAAACCTCGACAGTGCTTGTTATAAACATTTTTTAAAATACCTTTGTACATAACATCAGAAGCACCCCAAAAACATGTTTAAAGAAATGCCAGTAAAACTAAAAGTTGTAGTGTCTTATAGTATAAACCTCAACTAGTGTCAGTGTATTTGCCATGCATTGATCTGCTCCCCAAACACCCCTCATTTCATCATTGTTAATGGGCAAAAAGGTTGTTGTCATAGTAGCAATAATAAACTAAAAACAGAAATGGACTTCACAGTAGGCACTTGTCAACATAACATAAAATGAGAACTTCTGCCCTATGGGTCTGCAAGTTAAAAAGCAGCATGTGGCACCCAATTTCCATGGCATGACATTGAAAAACACAAATACTGTAGCTCTCTTGGAAGCATTAGATTAAGAGTGCTAGCCATTGGGTATAGTTTTTCAATTAGCCCAGATATGGACCACATTTGGACAGAACTACAAGGAGCCTAAGAGGTCAGCTAAAAGTCCCTTGAAAGCTATCTTCTAATAAAAAAAAAAAGAAAAAAATATTTTTAAATTTAAAAATTTTGTTTTAAAATGTAGATTTTTAAATTCTCTATGGATATATTTATATATTTATTGATTCATTTCAATTTTTGGGGAGGGGGCAAAAGAGGGAGGTGGGTTGGAAGGAGGTGGTGTCAGGAATTGGTTAGGTAGACACTGGGATTGGTGTCCAGCATTTATTACAAATTGGAACTATCACACATACACTGTAGTGAGAGGAATTTGGATGTAGCAAAAACAACAGCAGCACAACCACCACATCAGGAACAGTGTTTGCTCTTAATTCTGTAAATATATACTCTGTCTCAGGCAAAGAAACTTGGTTGCATGCGGTAGCCAATCGGCGAAAGCTGGCAGAGGACTTTGGAATGCATCTGCGATCCAAGCATGGATCATTTTGAAAAAGTTCAGGCAGTAACCATTGCTTGTGGACGGACAGATGCATCTGTCAATCACCACCACCCCTGCATCTGTGGTGAACACCTTTTCTGATAAGATATGTGCAGAAGAGCAGGCTAGCACCTCCAGCCCATGTTTTTCAAGGTCCATCTTAGACCCCCAGTTGTCCATAGGGTCTGGAGCTGACATACTCATTGACCATCATGGACAAACCATGCTTTTGGGTGCTATGTAGGGCTAGGCCTGCCTTCTGCTGCCTGAAGTGAGTTTGCAACACCTATTTTAGACGAGCTGCTGATGGTGCTACTGCTGCTGCCTACTGCCTGCTTGTCTGCCTTTGGTAGCAGAGCTGCAAAGGGTAACAGAGGCATCCCTGCCACCATCAGGAAAGGCTTTGAGCAACCACCCTAAAAAACAGCTCCTCATAGTAACCCATTTTTTCTTCCCTTTCGCATGGTGGAATGCATTTGGCCATTTTGGATCTGAGAGGCTGGCAGAAAGCCTTTGAAGCGTTCATCCCCAAAGATTGGAAAATACCTCAGATCAAAAGGTTTGAACATTTAAATGGACAATTTATTAAAATAATTTCTTTTGTTTTATTATGTTATGTATGTACTGTAAGTATGTTGTATATATCAATTTGGTATTTAAATTGATTGAACACTCTAGGGTTAAGTTCTACATGGGGCCAAGCCTGCCACCTGTGGTGTTAGTGGTCTACAGTAGATAGTGTTAAACATTGGGTAGAGGGGGTGTCCTTGGAAAAGGACTCTGAGCTAGGGTCACCCACTCATACCTTTAAAAATATTTTAGTGTAGCACCCTGTTCTTAAGCAGGGTTGCTGGCAAATTTAGTTTGCTTGGTGGTAACCAGCCTGGCTGCATGTTAGGGAGATCCACTGACCTTTCCCTAAGTCTGGGTTTTCTTGCACCTCTCTCTTCTGTCACTAGGTGGCATTGTTACCTGGGACATTCGATGGACAAGGGCATAGTAAATCCTGACTAGGAGTGGATGGGTTGTCTCAGCCAATTGGCAGGGAATTCTTTGCCCTTGGCCTGCTGGGAGAGCCTATTTATTCGGGAGGAGTCAGCTGTCTGGGTGGACGTGTGTTGAAAAGCTCCCAGCTGCTAGGCCAGAAACATGAGGCCTATCTGGGAGTACCTAGCTGCTAGGCGGTCTGAGGCCTATCTAGGTTTGAAGCAAGCAGCACGGGGTTGGGGCTTCAGACTTGGAGCCAAACCACGTTGCAGGGGTTCTGCTGGCCGGAGAACCAAGTAGCTGCCACGGGTGAAAGAAAGCAGTTGCCGTCAGAGATGACCACTAGTGCCACCAGATGCAAGCAAGAACCAGAGTAAGAGGTAAAGGGGACACAGTTGCCAGCAAGAGCCAATCTCTCCTGTTATCAGAGGCCTGGTTCTGTGAAGACTGAAGAAGTACCAGAGCAGCCTTTTTCACTAGCCGGGGACAGTGAATAAGTTTGGAAAGATTCAGCAGAGTCTAGCTAGGGACCCAGCGGAACAGTGTGGGTGACGCTCGCAGAGGATTCAGCAGGTTAGCTGAAGAGTCAAGTCAGGGACCCAGTGGGGCAGTGTAGATGACACTTGGAAGCCACAGTGGGTTCGTTGTGAAGGAGCTCAAGGGATCCAGTGGCGACTGGGATCTGAAAAGTCTAGTAAGAGACTGGGAGCTCTGTGAGAGGATTTACAACAGGATACTGTGAGTTGTGATCTGCACTGAAGTTAAAGTTGTAAGTTCAGCTGCTATAGGAAACAGCTGTCTACAGATACAGTTTGCTGCAATTCAGCTTAAAGGCCTTTGAACTGCATAGCCGTTCTTCTATACCTATTTTGTCTCAGAGTCTGCCAAGAATTTTGCATCTGCCCAAGGGTGTTTAAGCCCTAGCCCTCTCTCCCCCGTTCTGTTAAGAGACAATAAATCTCTTTTTTGCATTCTTAAAGTGTCTGGCGCTCAACTTACTCTAGCTACACCACAACCACTATGCCTAGTAACCCACACTGTGAAGATGGATGTCAGCTCTCCCTGTCTCTGGAGGTCACCACTGGGTCTCTAGGGGTCGGTCCATGGCTACAGTAGTTTTAATTACTGTGATACTTTTATTGTTTCAGTATTTTAATATTTTTGTAGAGGCGGATCATCCACTCGAATAAATCTTCAAAAGGCTATGGCCGAAAGGGACGGCCGACACTGTCTGTAAGAATGGCAAGCATGTCTGGTCTTTTTCAAGCTGCGAATTCCTACAATTTTGTTGTCCTACAGCTGTTTTCAGAAGCCAATCTCCACTGTTCGTTACAACCCCCATGCCTAGCGCCATTGCCCTTTCCTATAGGTCTGCCTATAAGCATGTTCTGGTAATAATATATCTTAGAATAATGTTGTATTTGTAATATTTTATTATATTGATATAATTTTTACATCTTTTAGTAATACTGTAATACTTTCAAACTTTTAGTATTTATTCTATTATTGTAATGTTCTGTTTAAAGTGTAACTAAAGGTAAAACATTTTTTTTCATTTTGAATACAGTAAGGGAGGGTTTTTTGCCATCTGTATCCCATCGGGGAGATTTCCCTTCACTTTCTGTCTCTTAGCCAAAGCAGGAAATGGGAGGAAATCCCACCAAAGTGAGTGAATCCCAGTGTGTCACTAGGCTCAAAAGAACCCCTGGTGTTCCCATTGGAAGATTTTCCCTCTATTAGTGTTCTGATGTCAACCCAAAATTTGGGATTTTCTTTCACTTTCACCTTTGATGATAACGGTAAGCAGGACTGTGACAGACTCACCCAGGACAGAGGCTTTTGGAGGGGACTGAATGCTAGCCTCTTGCCTACCGACTATGGGCCCTGGCATTTGAGGGAGCTACAAACATTTAGGAAGATATTCTGTTATGTAATGCTAAAGGACATTATTAAGGAGGCCACGATGGTCTCTGCCAGCTTGGGACTCAGTGGACAAGATGTATGTGAAAGGAATTCTGATTAATGAGATCTGGAAAGCCCAGGTCTTTCACCCAATAGTTTATTATGCTCATTAACACACCTTTGTCTCCTAGCAAACTATTGGGGGATGTGTTTCTACTTATGTGTATTGTAAGTTGTGAGTTATATCTCTGAGTCACCAAGTCTGGGTAAATGATTAGTAAACTAGCTCATGTTAATTAGGTTTCTGGTTACCGTTTGTATTGTCAGCCTGCTCTATATACTTGTGTGTCCTCTCAAATAAATCAGTTCATGTTGAGCAACCAAATGAGTATTGTCTTGTTTATGGTTGTCAGCGGCTGGAATATCTGATATCTATATTCAGACTGGAAAGAAGCGGTATATGACGAAAGAACTCAAGCGGACATTAGGACAAATAGAAAGAAGGATGCACAGACAGCAATAAAAGCTGACAGGTGTTCTAATCCCTCTCTACTCTATCCAAAAAAAAAATGTTTTGCCTTTAATTACACTTTAAAGAATAGAGATAGCAGAAAAGAACATTGCTGGCCATTCATGGATTGAAATTCACCAGATTCAGTATCTAATGATCGATTTCTGTTCAACCATCCTGTTGGAAAATTTCAGCTCACTCAATGACAGCCCCAGACTCTGGGATATGACTCAATGCTTTATTTTAACTCCGAAAATGTGAGTGCACTATGAGAGAATTTTTATTGCATATTAAATTTTGTTAAAAATCTGCACCCAGAGGCGCCTTCTCTCCCTCTTTTTATCTTTTAGTATTCTCAGGAATACTACCGGTACATCGAGCCACACCAGAAAGGCAGAGGGAGATTAGGGAAGTAAACAAGTGGCTGAAGAGCTGGTGTAGTAAAGAGGGGTTTGGGTTCCTGGAGGACTGGGCCGACTTCTCAGTCGATAACCAGTACTATCAAAGGGATGGACTGCACCTAAATTAGGAGGGTGCAGATAAACTGGGAATGAAGATGGGCAAAAAGTTAGAGGGGTATTTTAAGCTAGGCGACAGGGGGGAGGGTACAGAGGTAGAGATAGTCAGCGTGGAACATATTCCAGAGGGTAGTATTGGGGCATTAGTGATAGGTTGACCAAAGCACATAAACCCAAGGTAAGTATAGTAGCAAGTCCTAGTTGCAATCGCGGAACACCCAATAAGAGGATAACATGCGACCGGTCTAAACTACATGGCACATTCACCAATGCCAGGAGCCTGGCGGACAAGATGGGTGAACTAGAGATACTGTTGTACGAGTAGGATTTGGATTTTGTGGGAATTTCAGAGACCTGGTTCAACAGCTCTCATGATTGGCTGACAACCATTCAAGGATATACCCTTTATCACAAGGATAATGAGGGTAAAAAAGGGGAGGGGTATGCCTATATATCAAGAATAACGTACAAGTGAATGTGAGAGAGGACATCACTAAGGGAGCTAGGGAGGATGTGGAATCCTTATGGTTAGAGCTCCAAAGGGATGAAACTAATGGGAAAATAATAATGGGAGTATGCTATAGGCCCCCTAACCTGAGTGAGGAAGGGGAGACAGATCTCCTATCACAAATTGGATTAGCAGCAAGGATGGGAAGTGTTATCATAATGGGGGATTTTAATTATCCAGACATAGACTGGGCAGAAGGAAACCACGCATATATCTAAGGCTCGCCAGTTCCTAAATGTCTTGCAGGACAATTTTATGGGTCAGATGGTAGACGCACCAACTAGAAATAAAGCGTTACTGGATCTACTGATTACCAACAATACAGACCTGATCACAGATGTGGATATACGGGGCAATTTAGGTAACAGCGATCACAGGTCAATTGGCTTCAGTATAAATCACACAAATAGGAAACATAAGAGGAATACAAAGACACTGATTTTCAAAAGAGCCAACTTCCCTAAATTATGAACCTTGCTAGAAAGCATAAATTGGGATAAAATCTTAGGAACAAAGAACACAGAGGAGAGATGGGTTTGCTTTAAGGGCATATTAAATAAGGGCATTAGCCAATGCATTCCACTGGGTAATAAATTTAAAAGAGCAAACAAAAGTCCTGGATGACTTAACTCCAATGTAAAAATGCATATAAAAGCAAAGGAGAAGGCCTTCAAAAAATACAAGGTTGAGAGATCATCCTCAGCATTCAGACTTTATAACGAATGCAACAAGAAATGTAAGGGTTGCAATAAGGACGGCTAAAATAGAACATGAAAGACACATAGAGGAGGGGGAGTAAAAAAAATCCCAAGAAATTCTTTAAGTAAGTAAACAGTAAAAAAGGGAGGATAGACCATATTGGCCCCATAAAGAATGAGGAAGGACATCTGGTTACAAAGGATGAGGAGATGGCGAAGGTATTGAATTTATTCTTCTCCTCAGTCCTCACAAGGTAATCGGGGGGCATCAGTAACCAAAACTGCAGTGTTTATCCTCATGACACATCACAGGAAGCACCTCCATGGTTAACAGAGGACAGAATTAAAATTATACTTGGGAAACTTAACATTAATAAATCACCGGGACAAGATGGCTTGCACCCGAGAGTCCTTGGGGTACTCAGTCAAGTAATTGCCAGACCATTGTTCCTAATTTTTACTGACAGTCTACTGACTGGAATGGTACCAGCTGATTGGAGAAAAGCCAGTGTAGTACCAATATTTAACCACTTGACCACTGGGCACTTAAACCCCCTTCCTAACCAGACCAATTTTCAGCTTTCGGTGCTCTCACATTTTGAATGACAATTACTCAGTCATGCAACACTGTACCCATATGAAATTTTCGTCCTTTTTTTCACACAAATAAAGCTTTCTTTTAGTGGTATTTGATCACCTCTGGGTTTTTATTTTCTGTGCTATAAATGAAAAAAGACCGAAAATTTTGTAAAAAAATTAATTTTTCTTCATTTCTTTTATACAATTTTTCAAATAAGTAATTTTTCTTCATAAATTTGGGCCAAAATTTATACTGCTACATATCTTTGGTAAAAATAACCCAAATTAGTGGATATTATTTAGTCTGTGTGAAAGTTATAGAGTCTACAAGCTATGGTGCCAATCACTGAAAAGTGATCACATCTGATCACACCTGATGTACTGAGGCCTATCTCATTTCTTGAGACCCTAACAATCCAGGAAAGTACAAATACCCACAAAATGACCCCTTTTTGAAAAGTAGACATTCCAAGGTATTTAGTAAGAGGCATGGTGAGTTTTTTGAAGTTGTTATTTTTTTCCCACAATTTTTTGCAAAATGAAGATTTTTTTTATTTTTATTTTTTTCACACCAAATTGTCAACATAACAGGTTATTTCTCTCACATGGCATGTACATTACACAAATGACACCCCAAAATATATTCTGCTACTCCTCCTGAGTATGGCGATACCACATGTGTGAAACTTTTACACAACCTGGCTACATACAGAGGCGCAACATTGAAGTAGCACATTCAGGCGTTCTAGGAGCATAAATTACACATCTAATCTCTCAACCACCTATTACACTTTTGAAGGCCCTGGAGCACCAGGACAATGGAAACGCCCACAAAGTGACCCTATTTTGGAAAGCAAATGCCCCAACATATAATCTATGAGGCATATTGAGTCTTTTAAATGGTTCATTTTTTCCAGAAGTTTTTGGAAAATGTGGAAAAAAAATGAAAACGCAAAGTTGTCCATTTCTAAGATATTTCCAACACATAGCATGTACATAGCATTGGCTTTCTTCAGAATAACAAAAGGTTCATCCATATCATGGGAGTTATGGGACCTCCGGTTCAATGCTGCGGGTTATATCCATCCATTAGCCCCAACACATCCAGCTGACGTTTGATTTGTTCGTTGGGATATCTGCTTCTTGAATTTGCGATTTGGTAAGGAGGCCCTCTGTGTGGTGTTGGTGCACTATATCCGTAATTACACTGGTTGATGCTTCTTACATCGGTTTGAATTTTTGCACCTATTATCTGCCATCTGGTAAGGAGGCTCTCTGTGTGGTGTGGTGATTTGCATTTTCGTCACTGATCTCTATGCACCTTTCTTTGTTTACAATGTGAGTGTCACCATAATTGCATGCACCATTTCTTGTGTGTCAGTATTACGCTATGGTGTATAGATTTTTTTCTGGGATGCTATCAATGCCAACCGATGATTGATTTGTATAAGGATCCATCCTGCTGTGACTATTTTCGTGTCAAGACCTTGGCAGGGTTAAAGCCACCTGTTTATTTGGCTTACGTTCTGGTAAGCATGCCTTTCATCAGTTGTGGATTAGTCCGTATGCCAAGTAACTGAGTGTTAATTCTGGACTATTTGGACTGTTACAAATATTTTTTGGACTCCTATTAGCACATCACCCAATTGGTTTTTGGTGTATTCTAATCACCTTTTAATTTTTTAATTTTCACCCAGTTTTATTGATTATCACCCTTTTAGGTATAATGTAATAGTAATTATATAATAATGTATAATGCTTTTCCGTTTCCTGTTCAGGGGGATGCAGTTGGGAGTCCTTCCCTTCGTACACCCGGAAGGCGTAAATGTACCCCGTGGCTCGGTCGCAAAGTTTATACATTTTAACCCCATATCGGGCCCTTTTGCTGGGTATAAACTGTTTGATCCCAAGCCTGCCTGTGAATTTTACAAGGGACTCATCAACAGAGATATTCTGGTCGGGGGTATATAACTGGGGAAATTTTTCAGAGAAATAATTTAGGAGTGGCTGAATATTGAATAATTTGTCAAAGGCTGGGTCATTTGGGGGAGGGTACTGGGTGTTGTCATTGTAGTGGAGGAAGCGCAAAATCATAAGGTATCTTGATCTTGGCATAATCGAAGAGAAGAGTGGCATATGGTGGATGGGGTTAGTTGACCAATATGAGTAAATTTCGTTTTTTTTGTGAGACCCATAGTAAAAGTTAGGCATAAGAAAATTTTGAATTTCGCTATGGTAAGCTCTCTCCACTCAAAGTTGCTTACTATGTACTGCTGGGCATTGAGGTTGCACTGGGCCACAATGGACGATAGTAAGTCTTCAGTGAAAATCAAATAAAAAAAATCAAGCATGACAAAATCATCGGTGTTCACTTGGACACCTGGCTGGGCGGTAAAAGGGGGGATATTTGCTGATCCAGAATTAGGGGGAAGCCACAGGGGGTTTTGAAGGGCATAGGGAAGGCTGGCATGGCCTCTATCCCTTTGGGGCTGAGATGACACCCTACTGGTGCCTGGCCTTTGTTGCAGTGGCTCTGTGCTTGAGGTGGACGGCACTGCGCTTAAAGTGGACGGCACTGCTCTTGAGGTGGTAGTAGGCTGCTGCTCCACGCCAGAATGCCTTCTTTTCATGGGCACATGTTCCTCTTCCAATTCTGTATCAGACCCGCTGCTTGTCACGGGTTCATAGGCTGAATCCGAATCGGACTGAGACTCAGAGAGCTCCCCGCTGCTCTCATCGGTCATGCTGAGACGCTGGTAGGCCTCCTTGGACGTAAATATTTTTTTTGCCATACTGGTGCTGGTGAGGTTGATGTGGCACAGATGAGCACTGATGGGCACAGGTGGCACTGGTGTGCACTGTAGTGGCACTGGTGTGGCTCTGGCTGCACTGATGTGGCTCTGGTGGCACAGAGGTGTCACAGAGGTGGCACTGGTGGGCACAGAGGTGGCACTGGTGGGCACAGGTGGCAGTGGTGGGCACAGATGAGCACTGATGGGCACAGGTGGCACTGATGGGCACAGGTGGCACTGGTGTGCACTGTAGTGGCACTGGTGTGGCTCTGGTTGCACTTGTGTGGCTCTGGTGGCACAGAGGTGGCACTGGTGGGCACAGGCAGCACTGGTGGGCTCAGGCAGCACTGGTGGGCACAGGCGGCACTGGTGGGCACAGGCAGCACTGATGTGGCACTGCAGTGGCCCAGATGAGCACAAGTGGCACTGATGGGCACAGGTGGCACTGGTGTGGCACAGGTGGCACTGGTGTGGCACTGGTGTGCACTGTAGTAGCACTGGTGTGGCTCTGGTGGCACAGAGGTGGCACAGGTGGTACAGATGTGGCACAGATGTCACTGTTGTGGCACTGTTGGGCACTGCTGTGGCACTGATATAAGTAAAAAACTCACAGTATGGTACCGTAAAGCTCTCCTCTCCTGTCACGCTGCATCGGTGTGAGGAGAGGAGAGAGATGAACTTCTGATGACCCTGCTTCACATTCTTTGTTGACATTTGTGATCGCCCTGTCATTGGACGGAGCGATCACGTGGTAAAGGGCCACTGTCATTGGCCCTTTACCGCGATCCGTGTTGCGCCGGGTCCCGTGAACCCGGCAAACATGGATGTTCCCGTGTGCGCGCCCTGGGGGGCGTGCGGGAATGGTTTTCCGGGAGGACGTCACTGTACGCCCTCACAGAGTTATCCAACCGCCCTGCAGCCGTCATTCGGCTATGGGCCAGTTGGTAACTGGTTAAAAAGGGCCCAAAATACATCCCTGGGAATTACAGACCAGTTAGCCTAACATCAATAGTATGTAAACTCTTGGAGGGATGATAAGGGACTATATACAAGATTTTAGTAATGAGAACGGTATCATTAGCAGTAATCAGCATGGATTTATGAAGAATCGTTCTTGCCAAACCAATCTATTAACCTTCTGTAGCAATAACTGTCGGTGGAGCTGCTGGTTTAAACTGGCTTGTTACCTTCACTCTCCTTCCCTCTGTTTCACCGACACTGGGTCTAAGGTTCCGTTGAGTTTACCTCTGGACGACACACACACCATCACTTGAGTACGTTTTCAATGCTTTATTAAACCATCAACGAAGGAAGTAGCAGGAAAGAGGCAGAAGGGAAACTGCAGAGGAAAACTCAAATGTCCTTTGGGGTTGGATATTTCAGTAGAATGCACTCCCTTGGTGGGACACACTCCTTGCACGCCTGGATAGGCCTCTCTCACTAGCCTAGCAGCCAGTACGTAGCACGAACAAAAGTCTCTGCCACAGACTTGTTTGGGATGAACCCGTTCGATCCTCTGCCACAGGATGTATTGGTTTTTGTGGTGAAAGTCAGTCACAGTGCTTGAACCTTTAAGCCAACCCGGCAACACTATGCTGTATAATCTCTTTAGGATACGTCCTCCAACCAAGTCACCAGGCCCCTCTCCAGACCAGCACATTGCATGATCCTTCCATGACGGGTCCTCCCCTGGGATCTCCTCGGTTGTCCAGCTTCTTCACTCGGGATAGTCAGCTCAGGACCATTCCTTGGCCGCTGTGGTAGGCCCCAGACAAGCTTCTGGGCCCACCCCTGCGCCACAGCAATGTGGGCCTCCGGAACGGAGGACCACGAGATAGCTCTCTAACGCATACCTGTCAGCCAGGAGGGCCAGCAGGTGGCTGTAAAACAAACCCCAGAATATGGCGTCTGTCCCATAAATACCCTCGCCCAGAATGCAACTCGGAGGACCAACTCCACCGAGTTGTCACCGGGACAGAAGAGCATCCATACGCTTAGACACGTTGCCCTTCCAACACTAGCCAGTGGTAACAGCGACACCCACGGCTCAGTATGGAAACACACGCAACGTCAGCCAAGCTGGAACAGAGGCAAATCTAACCTTCCTAACGAACAAGTTACTAAATTTACCTATCAGATGGTAGATCGCAAATCTACCAGAGCTACATACTCCCCCCACTACAGTAGACGTTGTCCCCAACGTCTGTCCAAAAACAATGACAGTAACTCCCAAGCCTGGGAGTAGGTATTTGAGCTTTTAATAACTTGGATAGACAAAGAGAGAAAGAAAGACAGTGGAAAGATATTATAAGACTTACATCTATAAAACATTATGTTCACATCCGCAAACAAAACCATCCTACGACTGTACATAACTTCACTATCTATCTAGCTGAAAAGCCTCCCAGCTTGATAGGAGATTCAATAGTTCCTGAAAAGGAAAACATATTAAAAACACACACATATACTGTACAATATCAGGAGCAAAGCCTCATTTTTAGAGAAAATGAGCCTCTCTTCCCATCATCTAGTATCAAAAAAATAAAATCTTAAGGAGTCCATCCCTGTATAATAATCTCTTTAAATAAAGGAAATCCGGCTAGCAAAAAAGAAGTCCTTGGATTTGAAACACTGAACAGAATATGCAGATCTTGACCACGAAGATCTCTTTACACTGACACTAACTATCTAACTTCAAAGTACGGTACTTTTGTCCAGAATCACCAATAAAACCGGGGATCTGGCAAGGTCAATGTCTTTCCCATTTTATCCACTGTGGTAATGACATAGACAACGTCATCTTTTCTGGGCCTGCAGATGACCACTTTGTCAGCATAGATGTGCCGACCGAAGTTCCAGTGCATAAAACATCCACTAAAACGTTCATCCATTTTAACAGAACATCCAGTCTTTCGGAAAGGCTTAGGCACAGACAAATAGTCCCAAACAGCTTCACTGTACCAAAGTTCCCGGTTAAGTTCAATCACTTGCATTATATCCTGAGGCACATAAGGGAACTCCAAACCATACTCTGCAGCTACACGCTTGTTTAACATGCTCTGCAAATGTGCAAGTTTGGGCAAAGATCTGTCCTTCCCCATACCAGGCGGCACACAGGAATCCAATGATTTGCTCACCATAGACCCAGCCGGTGTTTGTAGTGAACTAGCAACTTTCAATAAAGTCCCAGTAACAGTACTGTGTGGCTCCACACAGGGTGACGTCCATTCAGGGAAAGTCATAGCAATGGCGACACCTTCACTTTGTGACCATAACAGCTCTTGTGACATAGTCTCAAATAGGTCATCATCACCGGAAAGATCCGGCATGGATTCTATTTCCGAATCTCCCAACTCTTCTGGTGGCAGATATTTATTTACAGTCCCAGATACATTCCCCATCAGTGGCTTACCCGTTCCTGACGTGGACTTTGGTAGCTCCGGTTCAGGTAACCTCTGGGGTAAGCCTCGACCACGGCCGCAGGAAGCCTTCACATATCCCACCTTCCTTTGAACAGGTACAACAGGAGTAGGCGTAGTGGATGCAGAAATCAAAGTAATGTCCCCTGATGAGACAGCAGCAACAGTGTCTCTCTCCGGAACACTGTCAGCAACAACAGGGGAAATGACAGCCTGCCGTTCTCTCTCTGTAGTAGTAGCAGCTTCTACTGTGGCGATACCTGTTGCCCAATCCATTCGATAAGCACGGGGCGACTTGGTAGGTTGCTCCACCACAAACAAGTACTCTCCACATTGCGGACATTGGCCAAATGGACGAAGATGTAAGGCCAGTCCTTCACATCGGTGGCAGATCATGCGCAGTCCCTCAATATCTCCTGAGGTATACAGAACAAACCTCCCCTGCGGCTTCAAACGAACTCCAGTATCCGTAAGCAGGGCTCCGGTCAACACAGTATTCAACACGGTGCTTGCAGGGAACATTCTCGGTCCCATAATTGGCTGCATCGCCGGAAAAGACATGGCCACACTCTGATCTTCTCAGCACGATCACGAGGCCTCTCTCTTCCTCTGGCGCCAAACACATACACGCGTCCCACACGGTATCAAGTAGGGTAGGCTCCTCCCACTTGTTCTTCTGATCACGTAGTTCCCGGGCCTTCACTGGCGCCCGCCGTCTACGCACTCAGAAATAAAGTCCTGCAGTTTAACCCCTTCTCTTCCTGTAAGATTTTTTTAAAAGTCCAGCTCTCACCATAAACTCCCGATAAAACACTTCTCTGGGTTGCGAGAATTGACGGTCAACAAATCCCCGACGACACCCCCACATGTAGCAATAACTCTCGGTGGAGCTGCTGGTTTAAACGGGCTTGTTACCTTCACTCTCCTTCCCTCTGTTTCACCGACACCGGGTATAGGGTTCCGTTGAGTTTACCTCTGGACGACACACGCACCAACACTTGAGTACGTTTTCAATGCTTTATTAAACCATCAACGAAGGAAGTAGCAGGAAAGAGGCAGAAGGGAAACTGCAGAGGAAAACTCAAATACCTTTTTAGTAAGATTCTTGACAAATGTCCTTTGGGGTTGGATATTTCAGTAGAATGCACTCCCTTGGTGGGACACACTCCTTGCACGCCTGGATAGGCCTCTCTCACTATCCTAGCAGCCAGTACGTAGCACGAACAAAAGTCTCTGCCACAGACTTGTTTGGGATGAACCCGTACGATCCTTTGCCACAGGATGTATTGGTTTTTGTGGTGAAAGTCAATCACAGTGCTTGAACCTTTAAGCCAACCCAGCAACACTATGCTGTATAATCTCTTTAGGATATGTCCTCCAATCGAGCCACCAGGCCCCTCTCCAGACCAGCACATTGCAGTAACCTTCCATGACGGGTCCTCCCCTGGGATCTCCTCGGTTGTCCAGCTTCTTCACTTGGGATAGACAGCTCAGGACCATTCCTCGGCCGCTGTGGTAGGCCCCAGAAAAGCTTCTGGGCCCACCCCTGCGCCACAGCAACGTGGGCCTCCGGAACGGAGGACCACGAGATAGCTCTCTAACGCATACCTGTCGGCCAGGAGGGCCAGCAGGTGGCTGTAAAACAAACCACAGAATATGGCGTCTGTCCCATAAATACCCTCACCCAGAATGCAACTCGGAGGACCACCTCCACAGAGTTGTCTCCGGGACAGAAGAGCATCCATACGCTTAGACACGTTGCCCTTCCAACACTAGCCAGCGGTAACAGCGACAACCACGGCTCAGTATGGAAACACATGCAACGTCAGCCTAGCTGGAACAGAGGCAAATCTAACCTTCCTAACGAACAAGTTACTAATTTTACCTATCAGATGGTAGATCGCAAATCTACCAGCGCTACACTTCTATGAGGAAGTGAGTTGCCATCTAGTTAAAGGAAGGCCCGTAGATGTGGTGTATCTGGATTTTGCAAAAGCATTTGACACAGTTCCCCATAAACGTTTTCTGTATAAAATAAGATCCGTTGACATGGACCATAGGGTGAGTACATGGATTGAAAACTGGCTTCAAGGGCGAGTTCAGAGGGTGGTGAGTAGGGATGAGCTTCGTGTTCGAGTCGACTGGCTGTTCGATCGTTCGCCGAATTGCGAACGTTATGGGCCGTTCGCGCTAAATTCGTGTGGCGCGTCACGGCCCATAATTCACCGCATCGCAGTGCATTGCTGGCTGATGATTGGCCAAGCATGCACTATGACCCGCATGCTTGGCCAATCACAGCGCCGTCAGTAGAGAGAGCTGTAATTGGCCAAAGCCAGGGTGGCTTTGGCCAATTATGGCTCAGGGGATTTAGTACACACCCCACACTATATAAGGCCGCCTGCACGGCGGCCCTGTGTAGTGTGTGTTCCGGTGTGCTGAGAGATAGAGAGAGAGAGAGAGAGACAGTGTCATTTGATTTGAGTTAGATAGATTAGGCAGAACAGTCAGTCAGTTAGCTGCACTTACAGTGTATTGTGTATATATATGCATCCCAGGTGTTGCATATATATATATACACTGTATTCAGTTTAGCTAGATCCGTTCCTGTTATCTTCTATCTAGACTATTTACATTTAATGCAGTGCGTCCTGCTCACAGTGTTCAGCTAGATCCGTTCCTGCTATTTACATTTAGTGCAGTGCGTCCTGCTCACAGTGTTCAGCTAGATCCGTTCCTGTTATCTTCTAGACTATTTACATTTAGTGCAGTGCGTCCTGCTCACAGTGTTCAGCTAGATCCGTTCCTGCAATTTACATTTAGTGCAGTGCGTCCTGCTCACAGTGTTCAGCTAGATCCGTTCCTGCTATTTACATTTAGTGCAGTGCGTCCTGCTCACAGTGTTCAGCTAGATCCGTTCCTGCTATTTACATTTAGTGCAGTGCGTCCTGCTCACAGTGTTCAGCTAGATCCGTTCCTGTTATTTACATTTAGTGCAGTGCGTCCTGCTCACAGTGTTCAGCTAGATCCGTTCCTGCTATTTACATTTAGTGCAGTGCGTCCTGCTCACAGTGTTCAGCTAGATCCGTTCCTGTTATCTTCTAGACTATTTACATTTAGTGCAGTGCGTCCTGCTCACAGTGTTCAGCTAGATCCGTTCCTGCTATTTACATTTAGTGCAGTGCGTCCTGCTCACAGTGTTCAGCTAGAGCCGTTCCTGCTATTTACATTTAGTGCAGTGCGTCCTGCTCACAGTGTTCAGCTAGATCCGTTCCTGTTATCTTCTAGACTATTTACATTTAGTGCAGTGCGTCCTGCTCACAGTGTTCAGCTAGATCCGTTCCTGTTATCTTCTAGACTATTTACATTTAGTGCAGTGCGTCCTGCTCACAGTGTTCAGCTAGATCCGTTCCTGTTAAATTCCTACTGACAGGCAGGCTTGTCTGGTTACAGTATATAAAGCTACCTGAAGAAAATTACAGGTGTTCTATTTGATCCTATTAGTACCACGGTCAGGCAGCTAGACTATTTACATTTAGTACAGTGCGTCCTGCTCACAGTGTTCAGCTAGATCCGTTCCTGTTATCTTCCTACTGACAGGCAGGCTTGTCTGGTTACAGTATATAAAGCTACCTGAAGAAAATTACAGGTGTTCTATTTGATCCTATTAGTACCACGGTCAGGCAGCTAGACTATTTACATTTAGTACAGTGCGTCCTGCTCACAGTGTTCAGCTAGATCCGTTCCTGTTATCTTCCTACTGACAGGCAGGCTTGTCTGGTTACAGTATATAAAGCTACTTGAAGAAAATTACAGGTGTTCTATCCCAGCTTAGTGCAGCTACAGGCCATTAGTATGTCTGGAAGGCCAAGAAGGAGAGGCAGACAGTCACAAGCCAATAAGAGAGGGCAAGCAGGCTCTGTGTCTAGTGCTGGTCGTGGAGACGGTGCATCCTCATCAGCACGTGGCCATGGGACACGCTTGGCCTTTTTTTCGGCAGCTGGCCGTGTTGAGCCGCAACATGCGGAAGACTTGGTCGAGTGGATGACCAAGCCGTCCTCATCCTCCTCATCTTCTCTCACCCATGCCCAGGGTGCTTTGTCTGGCAAAGCAGCGGCCTCTTCCCTCAGCTCAATGTCATCAGTGACTCCTTCCCTAGCTCCACCATGTCCTCATGAGGATTCCCTCGAACTGTTTGACCACAGTGTTGGGTACATGCTCCAGGAGGATGCCCAGCGTTTGGAAGGCTCTGATGACGATACTGAGCTCGATGAAGGCAGTAACATGAGCACGGACAGAGGGGGTGCCCAAGAAGGACAGCAATCTGGCAGTCATGCTCCCCCTGCTGCAGCATACTGCCAGGTTTGCTCCAGTGATGAGGAGGGAGGGGATGATGAGGTCACTGACTCAACGTGGGTGCCTGATAGGAGAGAGGAGGAGGAGGAGGAGGAGGAGGCGGCACATCACCAACGAGGCAGGATGCCCTCCAGGGGCCAGCCTAAGGGCAGCACATTGACTGCATCACACCCCAAAGCTCCATATGTGCAGGGCGCTGCAGTCTCTGCGCGTTATTCAAAAAGTTCTTTGCTGTGGGCCTTTTTTGAGACGAGTGCATCAGATCGCACCGCTGCTATTTGCAACATATGTCTCAAGCGTATCTCGCGTGGCCAAAACATCTCCCGCTTGGGTACCACATGCTTGACCAGACATATGTTGACCTGCCATGCAGTTCGTTGGCAAGCGTATCTAAAAGACCCACACCAAAGAACAAAGAGGATCTCTCCTTGCTCCTCATCAGCTGAGATTTCCAACCCCACTAGACCTTCAGTCCTCTCTGAGACCTGCAGTGAGAGGAATGAAGGTGTAGAATTAGGTGTGTCACAGCCAAGTACTTGTGGGCAATCTGCTTTTGGTACACCGACGTCAGATTGTACATGGCAAATTTCCCTGCCCCAGCTGCTGCACCGCCGAAAGAAGTTTGCTCCCAGCCATCCACATGCCCAGCGGTTGAATGCTAGCTTGGCAAAATTGCTAGCACTTCAACTGCTGCCTTTTCAGTTGGTAGACTCTGCCCCCTTCCGTGAGTTTGTGGAATGTGCGGTTCCTCAGTGGCAGGTACCCAAACGCCACTTTTTCTCACGGAAGGCGATTCCGGCTCTCTACCGGCATGTGGAAGGCAATGTCCATGCCTCGCTGGACAGGGCGGTCAGTGGTAAGGTGCATATTACCGCTGACTCATGGTCCAGCAGGCATGGACAGGGACATTACCTAAGTTTCACGGCGCATTGGGTGACTCTGCTGGCAGCTGGGAAGGATGCAGGACAAGGTGCAGTAGTGTTGGAGGTTGTTCCGCCACCACGCCTCCAAAATGCTGATTGTGACACACCTCTCTCCTCCACCCCCTCCTCTTCTTCTTCCTCCATGGCCTCTTCCTCGGAACCAGCGGTGCTCCGTAGGCGTTCAAGGGGCTACGCAAGTACGCAGGCCAAAAGATGCCATGCGGTGCTTGAGCTGGTGTGCTTGGGGGACAGGAGCCACACTGGGGCAGAGGTTCTGTCAGCTCTGCAGGGGCAGGTTCAGAGGTGGTTGACGCCACGCCAACTTAAGGCAGGAATGGTGGTTTGCGACAATGGCACCAACCTCCTCTCTGCCCTCCGACAGGGACAAATGACCCATGTGCCCTGTTTGGCTCACGTCCTTAACTTGGTGGTGCAGCGGTTCTTGGGCAGGTACCCGGGCTTACAGGATGTCCTGAGGCAGGCCAGGAAAGTCTGTGTGCATTTCCGCCGGTCATATAATGCCAGTGCTCGGCTGACGGACCTCCAAAAGGAGTTTAACCTGCCCAAGAACCGCCTAATCTGTGACATGCCCACCAGGTGGAACTCAACGTTGGCCATGCTGCAGCGGCTGCACACGCAGCAGAGGGCCATCAATGAGTACCTGTGCGACTATGGCACCAGGACAGGGTCAGGGGAGCTTGGTTTTTTTTCCCCACGCCAGTGGGCCATGATCAGGGATGCATGCACTGTCCTGTCACCATTCGAGGAGGCCACGAGGATGGTGAGCAGTGACAGTGCATGCATCAGTGACACTGTCCCCCTTGTCCACCTGTTGGAGCACACGCTGCGTGGAATAATGGACAGGGCACTTGAGGCAGAACAGAGGCAGGAAGAGGAGGACTTCCTTAGCTCTCAAGGCCCCCTTTATCCAGACAGTGTTCCTGCGTGCCCGCCGATCACACAGGAAGAGGACGAGGAGGAAGAGGAGGAGGAGGAGGAGGAAGATTGTGTCAGTATGGAGGTGGAGCCTGGCACTCAGCATCAGCAGCAGTCTTTAAGGGATCAGTCCCAAGAAACACATGGACTTGTACGTGGCTGGGAGGAGGTGGCTGCGGACCATGTCGTTCTTAGTGACCCAGAGGACTCCGGACCGAATGCCTCAGCAAACCTACGCTGCATGGCCTCCCTGATCCTGCAAAGCCTGCGTAAGGATCCTCGTATTCGTGGTATCAAGGAGAAGGACCAATACTGGCTGGCAACCCTCCTTGATCCACGTTACAAGGGTAAGGTTGCGGACCTTATCTTGCCATCGCAGAGGGAGCAGAGGATGAAACATCTTCGGGAGGCCTTGCAGAAAGGTCTGTGCAACGCGTTCCCAGAGACTGGGAGGTTACAAACTCCTGTTTCTGGACAACGTGTTGCTGAGGCTTCGGTCAGTCAAAGAAGGAGCGGTGGAGAAGGTGGCCGTCTGACCGATGCGTTCAGACAATTTTTTGGTCCGCAGCCCCAAGGTATGATCGGTTCCAGCAACCATCGCCAGCGTCTGTTTTACATGGTGCAGGAATACCTAGGGGCAAGATCAGACTTGGACACCTTTCCCACCGAAAATCCTCTGGGTTACTGGGTCTTGAGGATGGATCACTGGCCAGAGCTTGCACAGTATGCAATTGAGCTACTGGCCTGTCCTGCATCCAGCGTTCTTTCGGAACGCACATTCAGTGCTGCTGGAGGCGTGGTAACCGATCACAGGGTGCGTCTGTCCACCGACTCGGTCGATCGGCTGACCTTCATAAAAATGAATGAGTCTTGGATCACCACCAGCTACCAAGCACCTGATGCTGATGTAACCGAATAATTTTTTTTGAAATCTCAGATCCCTTCAAAGACTGCCTATGCTGATGCTGAGTGACTATCCCTGAGTAATTATCCTCTTCCTCCTCAATCATCACGCTGATAGCTTGTAAGAACATTTTTGGTTCTGGGCTCCACCACCAGTGCCTAAGGCACAATTTTTCAGCCCCTGTTTAACAGGGGCGTGTAATTACAATTTTTGATGTAATACTTTGCAGCAGGGCTCGTTCCTGCATTCCAACTAGAGTGTCTGTGAGGGGTTGCAGTGTTGTGGCACCAGCACCAGTGCCTAAGGCCCAATTTTTCTGCCCCTGTCTAACAGGGGCGTGTAATTACAATTTTTGATGCAATACTTTGCAGCAGGGCTCGTTCCTGCGTTCCAACTAGAGTGTCTGTGAGGGGTTGCAGTGTTGTGGCACCAGCACCAGTGCCTAAGGCCCAATTTTTCTGCCCCTGTCTAACAGGGGCGTGTAATTACAATTTTTGAAGCAATACTTTGCAGCAGGGCTCGTTCCTGCGTTCCAACTAGAGTGTCTGTGAGGGGTTGCAGTGTTGTGGCACCAGCACCAGTGCCTAAGGCCTAATTTTTCAGCTCCTGTTCAACAGGGGCATGTAATTACAATTCTTGATCTAATATTTCACAGCAGGGCCCTGTGAGGGCTTACAGTGTTGTGGCCACAGCAACACCTAAGGCCCAAATTTCTGCTGAGTATATAGGGCAGGACCCTACTTTCAAACATCTAACTTACAAACGACTCCTACTTGCAAACGGAAGGAGACAACAGGAAGTGAGATGAAATCTACCCCTAGGAAGGGAAATTCTCTCCTGTAAGAGTTAATATGGGAAAACAATTTCTCCTTTCCACTGATGCTTTCCAATCCTTGTTCCACAAAAAAACCCAAATTTTCAAAAAACATTTTTCATTGGGACAAAAAAGTGAGGTGAAATCTTCTGAAGAGGAGAAAAGACAGCAAAACAAATGTCACAGGGGTGATAACCCTTCCCTATGTTTTCCAAAAATCTTAGAAAAGATTTTTTGGCTGGAGCTAAACACGTTAAAAATGTTCAAAATTACAAAGAGATTCTACTTAACAACAAACCTACAGTCCCTGTCTTGTTTGCACCGCCTGTATACTGCTGTTCAGAGTATATAGGGCCTGGTGGCCCCACACATTTCCTTATTTTAATTTGGGTGCGGGGTTCCCCTTAATATCCATACAAGACCCAAAGGGCCTGGTAATGGACTGGGGGGTACCCATGCCGTTTGTCTCACTGATTTTCATCCATATTGCCATGACCCGACATGACATTAAACCCGCAAGCAGTTTTAAATGAGATTTTTTCCTTTAAAAATGACATTTGGTGCAGGGACTGTTCTAAACATGGGAAACACGCGTCACTTTACAGGCATACTATAGACACCCCCCAGGTACGATATTTAAAGGAATATTTCACTTTTTTTTTTTTTACTTTAAGCATCATTAAAATCACTGCTCCCGAAAAAACGGCCGTTTTTAAAAGTTTTTTTTGCATTGATACATGTCCCCTGGGGTAGGACCCGGGTCCCCAAACCCTTTTTAGGACAATACCATGCAAATTAGCCTTTAAAATGAGCACTTTTGATTTCGAACGTTCGAGTCCCATAGACGTCAATGGGGTTCTAACGTTCGTGCGAACTTTCGGTCCGTTCGCGGGTTCTGGTGCGAACCGGGGGGTGTTCGGCTCATCCCTAGTGGTGAGTACTCTGAATGGTCAGAGGTGGGTAGTGGGGTCATAAACCACCTGGAGGACGGGGTAAACAGTTCAATCTCTGTATTTGCGGACAATACTAAGCTAAGCAGGGCAATAACTTCTCTGCAGGATGTGGAAATTTTGCAAAAAGATCTGAACAAATTAATGGGGTGGACAACTATATGGCAAATGAGGTTCAATGTAGAAAAATGTAAAATAATGCATTTGGGTGGCAAAAATATGAATGCAATCTATACACTGGGGGGAGAACCTCTGGGGGAATCTAGGGTGGGAAAGGACCTGGGGGTCCTAGTAGATGATAGGCTCAGCAATGGCATGCAATGCCAAGCTGCTGCTAACAAAGAAAACAGAATATTGGCATGCATTAAAAAGGGGATTAATTCCAGAGATAAAACGATAATTCTCCCACTCTACAAGACTCTGGTCCGGCCGCACCTAGAGTATGCTGTCCACTCATTAAAATTAGAAGAAAAGAGGTTTAACCTTAAACTACGTAGAGGGTTCTTTACTGTAAGAGTGGCAAGGATGTGAAATTCCCTTCCACAGGCGGTGGTCTCATCGGGGAGCATCAATAGTTTCAAGAAACTATTAGATAAGCACCTGAACAACCACAACATACAGGGATATACAAGGTAATACTGACATATAATCACACACATAGGTTTGACTTGATGGACTTGTGTCTTTTTTCAACCTCACCTACTATGTAACTATGTAACTCTCTCATACTGGTCACTGGAAGTTCAACATGCCACCTCATGGCAAAGGACTCTCTGAGGATCTGAAAAAAAGAATTGTTGCTCTACATAAAGATGGCCTAGGCTGTAAGAAGATTGCCAAGACCCTGAAACTGAGCTGCAGCACAGTGGCCAAGATCATACAGTGGTTTAACGGGACAGGTTCTACTCAGAACAGGCCTCGCCATGGTCGACTAAAGAAGTTTAGTGCACGTGCTCAGCGTCATATCCAGAGGTTGTCTTTGGAAAATAGACGTATGAGTGCTGCCAGCATTGCTGCAGAGGTTGAAGGGGTGGGGGGGGGGGCAGCCTGTCGGTGCTCAGACCATACTCCGCACACTGCATCAAATTGGTCTGCATATCTGTCGTTCCAGAAGGAAGCCTCTTCTAAAGATGATGCACAAGAAAGCCCACAAAAAGTTTGCTGAAGACAAGCAGACTAAGGACATGGATTACTGGAACCATGTTCTGTGGTCTCATGAGACCAAGATAAACTTATTTGGTTCAGATGGTGTCAAGTAGGGATGAGCCGAACACCCCCCTGTTCGGTTCGCACCAGAACATGCGAACAGGAAAAAAGTTCGATCGAACATGCGAACACCGTTAAAGTCTATGGGACACGAACATGAATAATCAAAAGTGCTAATTTTAAAGGCTTATATGCAAGTTATTGTCATAAAAAGTGTTTGGGGACCTGGGTCCTGCCCCAGGGGACATGGATCAATGCAAAAAAAAGTTTTAAAAACGGCCGTTTTTTCAGGAGCAGTGATTTTAATAATGCTTAAAGTCAAACAATAAAAGTGTAATATCCCTTTAAATTTCGTACCTGGGGGGTGTCTATAGTATGCCTGTAAAGGGGCGCATGTTTCTTGTGTTTAGAACAGTCTGACAGCAAAATTACATTTTGAAGGAAAAAACTCATTTAAAACTACCCGCGGCTATTGCATTGCCGACAATACACATAGAAGTTCATTGATAAAAACGGCATGGGAATTCCCCAAAGGGGAACCCCAAACCAAAATTAAAAAAAAAATATGACGTGGGAGTCCTCCTAAATTCCATACCAGGCCCTTCAGGTCTGGTATGGATATTAAGGGGAACCCCGGCCAAAATTTAAAAAAAAAAATGACGTGGGGTTCCCCCTAAATTCCATACCAGACCCTTCAGGTCTGGTATGGATTTTAAGGGGAACCCCGCGCCAAAAAAAAAAAAAAAACGGCGTGGGGTCCCCCCAAAAATCCATACCAGACCCTTATCCGAGCACGCAACCTGGCAGGCCGCAGGAAAAGAGGGGGGGACGAGAGTGCGGCCCCCCCTCCCTCCTGAACCGTACCAGGCCACATGCCCTCAACATTGGGAGGGTGCTTTGGGGTAGCCCCCCAAAACACCTTGTCCCCATGTTGATGAGGACAAGGGCCTCATCCCCACAACCCTGGCCGGTGGTTGTGGGGGTCTGCGGGCGGGGGGCTTATCGGAATCTGGAAGCCCCCTTTAACAAGGTGACCCCCAGATCCCAGCCCCCCCCCTGTGTGAAATGGTAAGGGGGTACATAAGTACCCCTACCATTTCACGAAAAAAGTGTCAAAAATGTTAAAAATGACAAGAGACAGTTTTTGACAATTCCTTTATTTAAATGCTTCTTCTTTCTTCTATCTTCCTTCATCTTCTGGTTCTTCTGGTTCTTCTGGCTCTTCTGGTTCTTCCTCCGGCGTTCTCGTCCAGCATCTCCTCCGCGGCGTCTTCTATCTTCTTCTCCTCGGGCCGCTCCGCACCCATGGCATAGGGGGGAGGCTCCCGCTCTTCTCTTCTTCTTTTCTTCTCTTCTGTTCTTCTTCATTTTCTTCTCCGGGCCGCTCCGCAATCCATGCTGGCATGGAGGGAGGCTCCCGCTGTGTGACGGCGCTCCTCGTCTGACAGTTCTTAAATAACCGGGTGGGCGGGGCCACCCGGTGAACCCCGCCCCCCTCTGACGCACGGTGACTTGACGGGACTTCCCTGTGACGTCACGGGGAATGCCACAGGGAAGTCCCGTCAAGTCACCGTGCGTCAGAGGGGGGCGGGGTCACCGGGTGGCCCCGCCCCCCGTTATTTAAGAACTGTCAGACGAGGAGCGCCGTCACACAGCGGGAGCCTCCCTCCATGCCAGCATGGATTGCGGAGCGGCCCGGAGAAGAAAATGAAGAAGAACAGAAGAGAAGAAAAGAAGAAGAGAAGAGCGGGAGCCTCCCCCCTATGCCATGGGTGCGGAGCGGCCCGAGGAGAAGAAGATAGAAGACGCCGCGGAGGAGATGCTGGATGAGAACGCAGGAGGAAGAACCAGAAGAGCCAGAAGAACCAGAAGAACCAGAAGATGAAGGAAGATAGAAGAAAGAAGAAGCGTTTAAATAAAGGAATTGTCAAAAACTGTCTCTTGTCATTTTTAACATTTTTGACACTTTTTTCGTGAAATGGTAGGGGTACTTATGTACCCCCTTACCATTTCACACAGGAGGGGGCCGGGATCTGGGGGTCACCTTGTTAAAGGGGGCTTCCAGATTCCGATAAGCCCCCCGCCCGCAGACCCCCACAACCACCGGCCAGGGTTGTGGGGATGAGGCCCTTGTCCTCATCAACATGGGGACAAGGTGTTTTGGGGGGCTACCCCAAAGCACTCTCCCAATGTTGAGGGCATGTGGCCTGGTACGGTTCAGGAGGGAGGGGGGGCCGCACTCTCGTCCCCCCCTCTTTTCCTGCGGCCTGCCAGGTTGCGTGCTCGGATAAGGGTCTGGTATGGATTTTTGGGGGGACCCCACGCCGTTTTTTTTTTTTTTTTTGGCGCGGGGTTCCCCTTAAAATCCATACCAGACCTGAAGGGTCTGGTATGGAATTTAGGGGGAACCCCACGTCATTTTTTTTTTTTAATTTTGGCCGGGGTTCCCCTTAATATCCATACCAGACCTGAAGGGCCTGGTATGGAATTTAGAGGGACTCCCACGTCATTTTTTTTTTTTAATTTTGGTTCGGGGTTCCCCTTTGGGGAATTCCCATGCCGTTTTTATCAATGAACTTCTATGTGTATTGTCGGCAATGCAATAGCCGCGGGTAGTTTTAAATGAGTTTTTTCCTTCAAAATGTCATTTTGCTGTCAGACTGTTCTAAACACAGGAAACATGCGCCCCTTTACAGACACACTATAGACACCCCCCAGGTACGAAATTTAAAGGGATATTACACTTTTATTGATTGACTTTAAGCATTATTAAAATCACTGCTCCTGAAAAAACGGCCGTTTTTAAAACTTTTTTTTGCATTGATCCATGTCCCCTGGGGCAGGACCCAGGTCCCCAAACACTTTTTATGACAATAACTTGCATATTAGCCTTTGAAATTAGCACTTTTGATTTCTCCCATAGACTTTTAAAGGGTGTTCCGCGGCATTCGAATTTGCCGCGAACACCCCAAATTGTTCGCTGTTCGGTGAACTTGCGAACAGCCAATGTTCGAGTCGAACATGAGTTCGACTCGAACTCGAAGCTCATCCCTAGTGTCAAGCATGTGTGACGGCAACCAGGTGAGGAGTACAAAGACAAGCGTGTCTTGACCACAGTCAAGCATGGTGGTGGGAGTGGTTGAGGGAACCATGAAAGCCAACATGTACTGTGACATACTGAAGCAGAGCATGATCCGCTTCCTTCGTAGACTGGGCCGCAGGGCAGCATTTCAACATGATAATGACCCCAAACACACCTCCAAGAAGACCACTGCCTTCCAAAAGAAGCTGAGGGTAAAGGTGATGGACTGGCCAAGCATGTCTCCATACCTAAACCCTATTGAGCATCTGTGGGGCATCCTCAAATGGAAGGTGGAGGAGCGCAAGGTTTCTAACATCCACCAGCTCTGTGATGTCATCATGGAGGAGTGGAAGAGGACTCCAGTGGTAACCTGTTAAGCTCTGGTGAAATCCATGCCCAAGAGGGTTAAGGCAGTGCTGGAAAATAAAGGTGGCCACCCAAAATATTGACACTTTGGGCCTAAATTTGGACATTTGTGTGTACTCGCTTTTGTTGCCAGCAAATTTACACTGTTATACAAACTGTACACTCACTTCTTTACATTGTAGCAAAGTATCATTTCTTCAGTGTTGTTACATTAAAAAAAATTCAGTCATAGCGGCGCCATAGTTGATATGGTGTCAGGATGACTGAAGGACATTATTTCTACTATTATATTGTAATATAAAATTAAATAGTTCAACTCACCATAATGCAGAATCAGTGGGAGTCCTTAATGTGTCACTTGCCACTGTCGCCTGCAACCAGATGCAGATTGTCACTTGCCACGTCGCCTGCGACCAGATGCAGATAGTCACTTGCCACGTCTCCTGCCACCAGATGCGGATTGTCACTTGCCATGTCGCCTTCCACCAGATGTGGATTATTACGTCATCTGCCACCAGATGCAGCTTGTCACGCTGGCTGCCACCAGATGCAGCGTGCCACGTCACCTGCCACCAGATGCAGATTGTCACTTTCCATGTCCCCTGCCACCAAATGTGGATTGTCAGGTCACCTGCCAGACGCAGCTTGTCAGGTCACTGGCCTTTAGATGCAGCTTGTCACTTGCCACGTCGCCTGCCACTAGATGTGGATTGTCTCATGCCAGGTTGCCTGCCACCAGATGCAGATTTTCACTATCCTGCCACCAGCTGAAGCTTCCCACTATTGCCTGCCACCAAAAAATACCAGATGCAGCTTGTCACTATTTAAATATAAAGGAAATTTGGTGGCAGGCGACAGTGACAGCAGAGAAAGAGGATTCTGGCAGTCTCTCCCCAGCGTTACAGTGTCCGAGGGGGAACTGGCACATGCACATTGGCTGGGTCCCAGAGTGAGGGCGAGCAGTGAGAGATGAAGTCATCTCTCTGCTTGCCTGCGTCTGCACATAACAATGCAGCCTTCCCGGCTGCGAGGGCAGAACTGAGGTGATGCGGGGCGGGCGGTGGGAGATGATGTCATCTTTCTGCTCGCCAATGGGCCGCACTTGTGACAGAGCAGCCTTTGCGGCCTGGCTACAAAGAGGCTGCTGCCTGGTACTGGTCTGCGGCCGGTGGTTGGGGACCTGGGTAATCTTTAATCTTTGGATTATACTGCCACCTACTGAAAGCTTGGAAACTGGTAAACAAAAAACTGTAGGCCAGCCCAGGAAAACCCCTTTAAACCACCAGCATGCCTCAGTTGTTGGCTATTGCCCTAGGTCAATGGACATCTTTTAAATTTTTTGCTAGGTATTTTCATCAATCAAGATACATCGGTGCTGCAGCTTCATCTCATTGCTTATAACTTTCCGGCATGGTCAGCCTGGATTTGGGTAGACATGTGCACACTGAAATATTTTGTTTTGGAATTTTGTTTTCGTCCGAAAAGTAAATTTATTTAGTTACTCCCGAAATTCGTTTTTATTTATGTCGTTTTTCGTTAAAAATTGCATTAGTCTGAAAATCCAAATTAATTAAGGTCAAATCTGTCATTGAAGGCTTATGGTGTCTGTCGAGTGATCAAAGAAGATTCGACGGAGCAGCTAAACTGTACATTTCCAGTCGAATTTTCCGCCTACAAGCTAGCTGTAGTAGAATTCTAATGTTGTATGACTAGTAATAATTATATTTATTAATTATTTTACTAGTCAACCAACATTAGAATTTTTCTATAGCCTATGGGCGGATGCATTTGACTGGAAATGTACGATTGCAGCTTCGTACAGTTTAGCTGCTCCTTCGAATCTTCTTAGAACTTTCGACAGACACCATAAGCCAAAGATTCGACGTTTGTATGTTTTTCGTTGCTTTGTCGAATCTTCATCATTCATGTTGAATGGTCTACTCTACCCCAAAATTCAGCCAACTTTCACATTCGTTTTTTAATCTCCAAGTGCAATGGCGGGCGCGGCATCCGACGTTGTGTTAGATATTGATATGGCATTATAATATAGAATCTATAATAATAAAATCCCCCCCCACAACACGGGCAGCCTCTGAGGCTATCACAACACTAGCAACACTAGTATCACTATCAAGTTCACAACAATAGCAGCAGATTATTATGAAAAAGTTACCTGTAAGTTGAACTGTAGTTTGCTTCACTATTGTTCTGCTGTTGTGCTTATGCTTAATTGCTAAATAATTCAGATTCTCTGACAAACGGACCAGCTAAGATTGACTGTCTTCTGAAATGATTCAGTGTGTGTGTGTCTCTCTGCTAGCAAATCGTAAGTGAAAGTAAGTTGGTTGTACATGTGTACTTAGCTCTAGCTATTTTACTGCCCCTACTCTTTGGTTACAATCGGCCAATAACATTCATCATTATTTTTATTTTAATTCCCCCACCCAATTCCAGCAGCGATCTTTTCTCTCTATGTCAAATCTATTCTCTCTATGTCGAATCTTTTCTCTCTATGTAGAATAATCTTGGACTAAAAGAGTTAAGGTTAGGCACATTCGACAACAGGTTCGATAGACACAGATTGTTATTGTCAGAGTCATGTCGAATCTTCTATCTATATCGAACTATTGTCGCAATGAAAACGAAAATAAAGCATTTGTTTATGTCGGATCTTTTGGTTTTCGTATTCTGCACTTTCGTTATCGTTTGTCAAAACGATAACGAAAATACCTGAAATTCGGACGAAAATGCATTCGGACGAAAACTAATGCACATGTCTAGATTTGGGCAGATCACCTCTGGACCCCACTGGACTGGACATTAGAGTATAGCCTAGAAGTGGCCTTCAAGCACTGGGTTCCATGTGGAGCACTTTTCAGACCTTATTCTTTTAAAAGTTAGGTGTGGAGTGCTTTCCAGGTTCAGTCGCTTTCACCGATACATGGACACCTTTATTCTCCAATTTTTTGCAGAGGAGGCTAATGCTGTGGGGCTGAATGTTGATGTCACCCATAGGGTGGAGTGTCACATGCGTGTTCCGTATTCTCTTTCTCACCATACAGCCTTGAGGAAAATATCCCACCATTGGTGCTTGAGACGAGCAACATGAAAAGCATGGTAACCTCACCTGCTACCAACTGTCTGAGTTCTGTGAGAGACCTTGTCTCTTACCCTGAGCCCAAGCTCACAATATACTTAAAGTTCTGGGGCTGCTTGCAGCTCAGAGCTCACCTTCTGACAATGCTAATGTCTTCAGCTTGTAATCTTGTTATTCTGTTCTTTAGAACCTGTTCTATTTTCTTTGGATTCATCAGGCATGGCTTGGTCTCTCTGCTGACCTTTTTACCATGGTCATACAAGATTTTTTGAACCAAGTTAGCCAGTTATTTGTTAAGTCTGGTCACAGAAGGCACATTAGCACTCCTCTGTCCTCTACTGTAGATTCTATATCTGACTTGCCATGAACCTAGCGGCTACCAAACCATTGGCCGCAGAGACTGATTCTGGGTTACTCCAGCCCTTGAATGATGAGCTTTCCCCTGAGGAGTCACAGGTTTGCTCCCCCGGCCACTTATAAGCCTTGTATCTGTTTAGTGAGTATTTTGTGCATAAGTGATCTATTCCCAGTGTGGATCTGGCAGTGTCCCACCTTAAGAAGACACTTACCATTCTGGTAAAGGATACGGCTTTCTTTAAAGCAGGAGTTTATCCATAACAACTTTATAAAAAATAATGTTCCTTAGCAAGGAGCATATATTCCACATTAATAATTATGCTACCAAAATTAGTGTGTGTTGTAAATTGCCTCCAGCATTTCTCCTGTTTCTTCTTGCTGGAGGCTGCCATTTTGCTGAAGCCCAGAGCACCTAAACAGCATTAAATCATAAAGCGAAAGTAAACCCATCAATTTAATGGTTTAAAAAAACAGCCACATTCCTGGAATGCCAGGATTGCTAACTGACACATTTGCTTGTATCCTTAACCAAACTGTCAAACCATCAAATGACTGGTGTCATAACTGATCACATGTGCATCACCATGGCGGTTTCAGATCAAACAGAATTAGATTCCTTGGCTGCAAAGGATAGGAGCGCTTAATTCAGCTTTAAGGCTGTCAGCAGATCGGCCTCCACAAATTCGTCAGAGCTTAAAATAGAGAGAAACTGAGCATGTACAAAGCAGGGAGAGTTGCTGTATTAATGGATTTTAAACAGTATAGGTATTTATTTTTAATGTTTTACATAGCTATACTTGCAAAATGTGACAGCCTGAAGTGATCTAGCAGGACTTCATTTTCTGACTAAAGTTCCACTTTAGTGATCCAACTAATGAGTGGTTGGATACCCTTTCTATGGGCAGCCATACACGGTGCAAATTTCTTTCCTGCGACCATGAGTTGCAGGAAAGAAATGTGCACAAATTCCCCATCAACACAGACAGTGCTGACAGGGGAATCCCTCCTTTTGAGCAATTGTCTGCTCGGCGCGGGGGAAGCCGTCCCTGATGGGAAAAGACAGTGATTATCACTAGCGATGATCGCAAGAGAATCCGGCTGGCTGGTTGTACCCAAGTTGATAGATCCATCAATTAGGTACATTCAGCCTGCCCATTACCGGTTCGAATCTTGGCCAGTTCCTGTTGGATCAGCCTAGGCAGATGTTGTACGCTGACCTGGTAAGACTCCTGGCAGATGCTCCGTAGGTTCCACCAGATCATCAGTTGTCTCTTGAAGTCCAGTTCTAAAGCACAGGAGATTGTATTCTTATGATATTCTCTTTAGGAACTGCCAGTTGAACCCAATAAATACATTTCTCTCTCTACTTTCACCCACAAGGTGGTGCTTTTGTAGCCATTACCTCTGCAAGGTACTGAAGTGGCAGCCAAGGAGCCCCTTTTGGTTCTGCATAGAGACAAGTTTGTGTTGAGATCCAGGGCTTCCTAAGGTGTCTAAGGTGGTCTCTGCCTTTTACATCAATCAGTACATTAGGAAGATATCTCCATAATGGGGACATAATTGTAAATTTTTTTGGTCAGGTAGTAAAGGGTTCTGTTTGTAATTGAGTGTGTGATTCATCTGAACTTCATCAGGGTGTAAACCTCACCAACCCTGACAAGGTGAATGAAACGCATTCTCCCGCAACACACTGAGCTATACTAAGCGAGGCATGTCAGTGACTAAACATATCATGATGCTATTTGCCCACAAATTGCAGCTTGAAATTGAGATTCAGAGTCTGCTTTGAATAAGATGTGAATTTGTTGCAGAGTGCGATTGCTAGGTCCTGAATGCTGACAGTTCACTGGTGACAGGACTTTGGAAACGCTGTGACGGCTCATTGAAGCTCATGTGGAGCAAATTTACTGCTAGGGGCCAGGTATCCATATGCTGATAAGTATCTAATGCATAAAGGCTTTTGAATGAATTTTGCAAAACAAAACCAAAAAAATTCCAAGCTCAACTTGTTTGTACTTTTGAATGAACTTTGCATCAGTGCAAAGACTGTCTGCAGCCAAGTGAATTAAGTTGTAACACTCTACAGCCAATTCAACACTTTTGAGGAATGTTTTTTAAATAAGAAGTGCGGGTTTTCAGAAAAAAACAAACATTCATTCTCACTTAGGTGGATGCAGCATCGGTCTGATGTTGCATCTGTCCCATGCCTCCTCTAAGACTGGGAACCAAGCAATCAAAGACTGCTGATTAATCAGTTTTCAGTCTTAAGTGAGCACAGAGCCGGTGGCTGTCAGTCATCTGCTCTTTGCTCTTCCCCTCCAGTGCTCACTGAAGCGATGGGACTTTAGCAGGCTGTTGGCTGAATCTGAGACACAGGAGTGCAGAAGTGCACTCCTGCGACCCACAGAAGTATGGCCAAAAGAGCATTGGCCATACTACTCCTTTAATGCATAACTATAATTTGCTGAATGATGTTGCTACTACTGATGGAAGCAGTTCATTTTAATAATCCATGGAAATGCTACTCAGTTACTAATACTGGTATGAAAGTGGTATTAAACCCAAAACCAAAAATTATTATTATTATTTTTTATACAGGATTTATATAGCGTCAACAGTTTACGCAGTGCTTTACAATATAAAAGGGAGACAATAGTTATAATACAATAAGATACAAGAGGATTAAGAGGGCCCTGCTCAGAAGAGCTTACAATCTATGGTATCTATGGTATCCAGTGACCACGTCCTGTAGAGACGAAACAACGTAGGGAGGAGGAGCTACGTCCTGACGACACCGCTATACATCTTGTCCCGGAAGATACGGGCTGTTCTGGAGCCGGCCGGCTTTTCCTATTGCTGATTTATATCTACCGATTTGTAAGTGTACATTTGGCTTTTTTTTATTTAATAAACGTTAAGGGTTTTATGCTATGTGGAGCATCTTGTGTTTTTTACGGTAATATACCATCCTGCTGCGGCTTATGGAGAGGGTTCCTTTGGATGCGATATCATCCAGTGCCTGCCTCTAAGATCCCGGGCTGGGGTTACAGCCGTCTGCGCAGTGAGGTCCCCTATAACAAGGGACCAACATCCTCTGGTAAGCGGCAGTATTTTTTGAAGGTGGAGGTCTCATCTATGCACCCCATTCACTTCAACAAGATTTCTTTCACCTGTCACCTGGGGATATTTTTTTCCTGGTTTTGCATAATTTTTTAATATATGGACTGATTTTTTGGGAACATTACGTTTATATTTCACTTTTTTGTACTCATTGGTTGTATGGACATTTCTTTGCGCTCACAAATTTGATCTATTGTTATATTTAATATCACTTTGTTTGTTTTTGTGTTCTATTTTCAATAAGATTCATTTGAGGCATTCATTTTTGCTGCTTTTATCACATTATTAGCGCGACTTTTTTTCTATTTTTACAATCTAATAGGGTGGGGCAGGTGGTACAAAAGGTTGTAACTGTGGGGAATGAGCTGATGGAAGTGGTAAAAGATTAGTTAGAGACGTTATAGGCTTTCCTGAAGAGATGAGTTTTCAGGGATCGGCTGAAGGTAGTAAGAGTAGGGGATAGCCGGACAGGTGGAGGTAGCGAGTTCCAGAGGATGGGAGAGGCTCTGGAGAAATCCTGGAGACGAGCATGAGAGGAGGAGATGAGAGGGCTTGAGAGTAGGAGGTCTTGAGAAGAGCGGAGAGGACAATTTGGGTGAGCAGAGTTGTGAATGGCTTTGTATGTTGTGGTTAGTATTTTGAATTTAATTCGCTGGGTGATTGGGAGCCAGTGTAGGGATTGGAGGAGAGGGTTGGCAGACACTGAGCGGTTGGTAAGGTGGATAAGTCTGGCAGCAGCATTCATGATAGACTGGAGAGGGGATAGCCTATGGAGAGGCAGGCCAATGAGAAGGGAGTTGCAATAGTCAAGGTGAGAGATAACAAGGGAGTGAATGAGGAGCTTGGTGGTTTCATTTGTTAAAAAGGGGCGAATTTTAGAGATGTTATGGAGGTGAATTCTACAAAATTTTGACAACGATTGGATTTGAGGCTGAAATGACAGGTCAGAGTCTAGGATTACACCTAGTACCCTGGCGTGAGGGGAGAGACTGATAGTTGCATTGTTGATTTTGATGGAAAAGTCGTGGAGGGGGGCACAGGCGGGGGGGGAATATTAATAGCTAGAGTTTTAGAGAGATTTAGTTTAAGGAAGTGGTGCAACATCCATACTGATATGTCAGTAAGTTAGTAATGCGAGAGGAGACTGAAGGAGTGAGGTGAGGAGTAGACAGATAGATTTGGGTGTCATCGGCGTATAAGTGGTACTGGAAGCCATGGCGGTTATCAAGTGACCAAGGGAAGAGGTGTAGATAGAGAAGAGAAGGGGTCCAAGAACCGAGCCTTGGGGGACCACCACAGCAAGGGGCAATGGAGAGGAGGAGACAGAGTTGTAGGTGACACTGAAGGAGCGCTGTGATAAATAGGTGGAGAACCAGGATAGAGCAGAATCTCGGAGGCCAAGGGAATGCAGTTTATTGAGAAGGAGCGGGTGGTCAACAGTATCAAAGGCTGCAGAGAGGTCAAGTAGTAGGAGTACTGGCTGTTGGTTTAGCAGTTAGTAAATCGTTAGTGAGTTTTAGTAAGGCAGTTTCTGTGGAGTGCTGTGAGCGAAAGCCAGACTGTAAAGGGTCAAGAAGGTTATTTTTACTGAGGTAGGAGCTAAGACGGTTGTAGACTAAGCGTTCTAGAAGTTTAGAGGTGAATGGGAGCAATGAGATGGGTCTTAAGTTGTTCAGTTTGGTAGGGTTCAGTGAGGGCTTTTTAAGTATGGGAGTGATCTGTGCATGTTTTAGAGGGGAGGGGAAGGTGCCACTAGAGAGGGAGGGATTGAAGATGTGAGTGAGGGAGCATAGGATAGAAGAAGAGGGTAACCGCAGTAGTTGTGAGGGAACAGGATCCAGGGGACAATTGGTTAAGTGGGCATCTGAGAAAAGTTTTGTAACCTCTTCAGTAGTAGCCAATTCAAAAGAGGAGAGTGTTGAATGTGCTGTTAGGCAAGGTATGTTGGGCGGGGAAGATGTACGCACAGTAGAGGTATCCTCACGAATTGCATCAATCTTGTCTTTGAAGTGATTGGCAATCTCTTGGGCAGTGAGTGAGTTAGTGGGTAGAGGGGGTGGGGGACGAAGCAGAGAGTTAAAGGTTGAGAAGAGCTGACGGGGACTAGATGACAAGGAATTAAAAAGAGACACCTCCTGTATTAAAGTGCCTAACCTTCTGGGTGAAGGAGTACGGAAACCTCTTTGGACAGCAACATTGTCAGTATGGGCAGAGAACAGTGTTAGATGTACTAGCAGATTTAGATGCACTAACAAACTGAAGCCAAACTCCAGCTAACACTTTTTAAGCAGTAACAGGAACAGTTTTTTGCCTTTTGGGATAAAGTTTTTACATAAAAAAATAAAAGCTAGTCATTGTAAGCACCCCTGTCAGCATTAAATGATTTGTCTCAACCCACTAACAGCTACATTTGTAGGACAGCTTGCTCTGTTTAAAAACAACAGACTTACTGGCCAGATCACCAGGTGCAAATAAAGGAAACAAAGCATAAAAAGAATAAAAATGCAGCCAATAGATCTAAGAATTGGTAAGCTGCAATATATTACATTTTGGTCATTACTAAATCGGTTGAGAACTGCTTAGACAGTTGACTGCCTCATTTGTCTATGGTGCAATTATAAGAAAACATATCCTCAGATTATTAATAACAAGGGAGAAATAGCGGATATATTTAGTTTGGTGATGGTTAGTATTATCTATTTTAATTATTAATATTTCTAAATGAAGGTTCATTTTATACCCTAAAATACATATTTAACTACTTGCCACCCAGACCAATTGTGACATTTCTCTCCTGCATGTAAAAATCATATCTTTTTGCTAGAAAACTACTCAGAACCCCCAAACATTATATATATTTTTTTAAGCAGAGGCCCTAGAGAATAAAATTGTCAGTGTCACACTGTATTTACTCAGCAATTTTTCAAACTCAATTTTTTAAAAAAAAAATACACATAATACACAAATTTTTCATGCAAAAATATATAACCCAATTTTTTGGTAATATATAGAAGATGGCGCCAAACTATGGTATGTAAAAATCTCCAGAGGCAACGCTCTTAATTTTTTTACAGGTTACCAGTTTAGAGTTACAGAGGAGGTCTAGCACTAGAATTATTGCTCTCGCTATAACATTCGCAGGGATAACTCACATATGCAAACACTGTTAACTTATGCCGACACAATCTACATTTGAGTTTTCCTCTGCTCGCAAGCATGGGGAGACAGGGGCACTTTAATTTTTTTTTTATTATTACTTATTTTATTTTTACACGGTCATGTTCTTTTTTTTGATCACTTTTATTCCTATCAAAAGAAATGTAAACCCTTGTGATATAAATAAGGCATGACAGGTCCTCTTTATGGAGACATGTGGAGTCTATAAGACTGCAGATCTCACCACTATCCTAGAAAAAAATAGATCAAAACAAAAAAAACATTGATCTGTGCTTTCCAGGGAAAAAAATGGTAATTTTTAACATCTGCCAGAACCGCAAGTGACATCATAATGTTGCTTCCAGCCTTCCAGTACCATAGAGATGCCCAGGGACCATCCGGTCCATTTCTAGCTCTATGGTAACCTAGCACTTCCACCAGATCTTATACCAGGATGCAAGATCACTTGGGAGCGCCCAGAGAGCTGTTGGTGGGTGGCAGTAGGGGGGAGGGAATGTCCCCTCCCGCTGCCTGTAAGCAATCTAGCAGCTAATCAGCCACTAGGATGACTTTTACAAGACAGGGAATTGCTGACCTAAAAAAAGATACTGTGATGATGACTGTAGCTTCAGGCATCATCCCAGTATAACAGATGAAAGTCAAGGATGTCCATGGATGTCCACCCGTCGGGCAGTGGTTAATGACTAATTAGGTCTTCACATCTTAATAGAACCTAGTTCTTGTTGTGCATCCCTGTATTTGAAAGTGGGGAATCTGGTAGCCTAAAATGGATTTATATATAAATGTTCTGCTTTACTTTCAGGTAGTTTTTCTGTGTAGTATTAAACTGCATTGGGTTGTTGTTTTTTAAATAGGCTGACATCTAGTGGTGGTTTTGGGTCACCATAACGTTTGTACTAACACAATTTTGGTATCTTCCTCTGTCCTCCTCTCCTGCTTGGTGCTGGTTGGTTTAGTCCTACCTAGACCCTCTCCACTTCTTCCATGTACACTCAGTCAGTGTTAGTTATTCCCAGACACAGGGCGTAGGACATTCATTGTCTTCTTACACTTCAAAGATTGAAAAAGGACCTTTTCTGAAATATGTCTAATTTGGGGCGTGACCGGATGCTGGAGTGAGAGGAGGTGTGTGTGAACTTCCCCCAGCCCGATGCCTCCGTGTTCACCTGAATCAACCCGGCGATTTGACCTGGCTGGATGAGCTTTTTCCCCCTGCAGAACTTGGCGTCTGTTCGGCTGCCTGGCTCCCCTGTCTCTGCCCGTGCCGGAGTGTGACGCCAGAGCAGCAGCGCAGCCGCCCGGGAGAGGACGTGGATCCGAGCCCTCGGAGCAGGGAGGAGAGGGTCGGGCTCTCTGCTTGAATGGTTACCCGGGCAACGGCTTCGGCACTAGCGGGAGGAGGCGGCTGGGACGGCGTGTGTTAACAGCAAAAGGAGCCATCACTAGGAGCGTCAATGTGCTGCCCAGCCGGTTGGCAGCACTAAGGTACCAGCTACTGTGGTTATTCAAAAGCGGACTGTCTCTCCCCTCTCCCCGAGGGTCGGGATACCGCCACGGACGGGGGGGGGGGTGGAGGCTCAGGCAGCCTGACATACTGTTACACAGCGATCCTGTCTTTATCAGGGAGAATATACTTCCTGAATGGTGGTGGAGGGCTGTATCAATAAGACAGACCCTAACCTATCGCCATAATAAAAAATCTTAACAGTGCTGAAATACCTGCTATTTTAGGTTGGTCAATTATCCCAGCAGCAGCTAGAAGGACATTACTGGGTCTGAGACAATACTGAGGGAAGAGAGAGGAGGAGGGGGGGAGGGGAAGAGAGGAAGAGAGGAAGGGAAAAAAAAAAAAAAAGTGGTAGAGTATCAACTCCACGCGTGGTTAAACCCTCTTATATATCCCTTTGGCTCATACAATAAGTCATGACTAGGAAAAAGGGAGAGGAGCTGCAACAACAGGAGAATACTAGCTCCCAAATGACCCGCACTTCAAAAGAGAAGGGGAACCAGGCAGCAGCTGCAGCAGCGGCCAAACTGGAAAAAATTGCGCACCCCTCTACCTCATCTCCATCTAAAAGCACTCAGCAGCAGCAGCAGGACAGATCACAAGCGGGAGGTTCAAGGGACAGGAAGAGTCTAGGAAAAGGACTAGCGGTAATGCACACAATAAAAACGGCGAGCAGCAAAAGCTCTGCGGGCGAGCCCGCGGGATTAGCGACTAATAATGCCACTGTGCAAAACGCACCAGTAGAAGCTGAACCCACACTGAAAGATGTTCTATGCGCTGTCAATTCCTGTAAGGCCTCCCTAAGCGACCTGTGCGACCAGCTGACAGGGCTAAAGGAAGAGTTAATTATAGTAAGCCAAGAACTGCAAAGGACTATTGCCAGAACAACTACACTGGAGGAGAGAGTGAGCCAGGTTGAGGACGATCTAACCCCACTAAAGCAAGAGCTTAAGGCATTAAAAACGCAGATGGGTCTACATAAAGCTAAAATGGAGGAAATGGAAAACAGGTCCCGCAGGAACAACGTGAGGGTGGTAGGCCTACCGGAGCGGTGTGAGGGTCCCCACCCTGAGGAGTTTTTGGAGAAGTGGCTCAGGGGAATATTCGGGACGGAAACCTTGTCTCACCTTTTTGCTATTGAAAGAGCCCACAGAGTGCCAACTAGGGCCCCACCATCAGGGGGATATCCCAGACCAATAATTATGAAGCTTTTCAACTACAGAGATAAGGTAACCTTGATGAGTAGGACCAGAGAGCTGGGAGATATTCTGCACAACGGAGCCAAGATTTTATTTTTCCCCGACTACTCCCCCGACCTCCAGAAACGAAGGGCTGAATTTAGGGACATTAAGCGTAACCTACGGAATTACAAAATAGAATATGCCCTGCTGTATCCTGCACGGCTACGTATCACTGCCCTAGGGACTACCCATTTCTTCGACACAACAACAGGGGCAACAAAATGGCTGGAAGATAACAAAATGGACCTGCAGAGCTAGGGGTTGAATAAGGCTAGTTAAACTTGGAAAGGAAAGGAGGAAAATGTATCTTTTTTTATTTCCTATTTTATTTATTTTTTCCTATCTGTTGTTTTCCTCACAGCAATTGGCAGATGACACGGGGGAGGGGGGAAGGGGGGGCGTGATAGATGGAAGCACGGACAAATGATGCGATTTCACTAGTTATGAATGTTTTAAGTGTTGCTTTGAGGGCTTGGAAGAGGGCTGTGGGAGGGGGGGAGGGGGGAAAGAGTGTGGTAGTAAGTCACAATGCATTTTTCCAGTATATGAGAGGGGAGTTATTTCTAGAATGGCTGGGAGGGAGAAAAAAGGTCACAAGTGCAGCCCCTAGGGCTAGCCTAATTAGGCAGGAGGGGGGGGGTCACGAACAAGGGTGGTGAGGAGGGGGATGAATAAAGTTGAAGGGGGGGAGGGGGGCTTACAGTGAGATACAGGGTTGGGCAATGGGGCGCACGTAAGGCACACACAGTTAGGAGGGGGGGTTTATAAAAGTAAAGTATATTGGCACACGCAATTTGTATTTGCAGCCAGGAAATGCAGAGGGGGGAGGGAAAGGTCCCTGGATGCGGGGGCCCTTTGCCCTTCCCCACTCTTTTTCTTTTCTGGGTAACACAACCACAGAGTTGGCAAGTTTTGTATTCACTAATGCACGAATGAATTGCCTCTTCTTTTTGGGCATTTTCTTTTTTTTCTTTTTTTTTCTTTCTCTCTTTGTTATTCCTGTTTTTCTTTTTTTTTTTTTTCTCTCCTCTTCTCTTTTATTCTCCATTTCCGTTAGATGCCTTTGAAAACGCTAAAAATAGGTTCCTGGAATATTAGGGGCATGGGCGATCCGGCCAAAAGGGCAGCAGTGTTCTTGGCGATGGAAGCTTATGGCGTTGAACTGGCTTGTCTGCAGGAAACTCATCTCACCAACGATACCAAATTACACGTTCGGAACCATAAATTTCAAGAACAGTATCACTCAGTCTACACCTCGTATTCAAGAGGGGTGAGCATATTGGTGGGAAGAGGTATTTCATTTTCCTGCAGGGAAGCCAGAATAGACGCGCTGGGACGCTATGTCTTTTTGAGTTGTGTTGTGGAAAATAGGCCTCTGGTGTTAGCAAATATTTATATCCCGCCTCCGTTTAAAACAGAGACCATTTTGGATCTGTTGGAGTTTGTGGACAGTATGGTAGACGTACCGATAATACTGGTGGGGGATTTTAATGCAGTTTTGGATAATAAAATGGATCGGTTTCCGCCTGTGAATCGGGCGGAGAGATTATCAGAGGGGCGCCTAGGCCAACTTCTGGAAGAATTTGGGTGGTGCGACCTATGGAGATCTCACAATCCAAACACCCGGCAGTACTCCTGTTATTCAGGGTCATATTCTACTCTCTCGCGCATAGATATGGCAGTAGGTAACAGTGAAGCTCTGCAATTAATAGGGAACATAGAGTATAAGCCGAGGGGAATCTCAGATCACTCTCCCTTGACCTTGACCCTGAACCTAAACACTAGACCTGGCCAGAAAAGGTGGACAATAAAGCCACTTTGGTTGGATTTAATAAGCAGCCCAGTAGAAGTAACCTCCAAATTAAAAGAGTTTGTAACATTCAACTCAGGTACAGCACCAGTGGGGGTAGTGTGGGATACCCTAAAAGCATTCCTTAGGGGACTATTACACCAGCAGGTTGCCATAGTAAAGAAAACGTCAAGGGAATGGGAGGTGAGGGCTAGTAGGGTAGCCATGGAATCAGAAGCGCAATACGTGGCGGACCCAACCCCTGAAAAACAGGAGATTTGGCTTAACAGACAACAAGAGTACAGAGAAGTAATTAATAGAAGAGTAGAGAACAAAAGACTTTTCCAGAAACAAAATTATTTTGGTGAAGGGGAGAAAGTAGACCGGATGCTTGCACTTATAACTAAGTCTAATCTATCTCCATCAGCCATTTTCTCAATTAAGACACCGGCCGCCGAGGTCTTAGAGACTTTCTCTGCGTTCTATAGGGACCTGTACAGGTCGCGCCGGGCGTCGGACTGGCGCGATATGGATGGGTTTCTAGAAGGGGTGGATCTGCTCGTGCTTTCGGAAAGGGACAGGAGTGAGATGGAGTCTCCTCTGACCTTGGAGGAGTTGCAAAAGGCTGTCGCGGAGCTGTCAGGCCAGAAATCTCCCGGTCCGGATGGATTGCCACTGGAGATTTATAGAAAGTACGGGGAGGTGCTGCTCCCAGAGCTTTTAAAAGTACTGGAGCGGTCGATCAAGGATGGGAGGCTGCCCTCATCAATGTCAGAGGCTGATATAATAGTGATACCAAAAGAGGGGAAAGACCAACTGGAAGTCACCTCATATAGACCGATATCATTACTGTGTTCAGATGCCAAGATTGTTGCAAGGGTGCTGGCATCCAGATTAAACAAATGTATTGCAAAACTTGTGCATCCAGACCAATCGGGGTTTATCCCCGGTCGGTCTACCAGTACTAATATCAGAAGGGCTTATTTGAACCTCCAGGTACCAACAGAGAATGTAGGGTCTAGAGCTATACTGTCTTTGGATACCGCCAAGGCCTTCGATAGCCTGGAATGGGAATATCTCTGGTGGGTGCTCGAGAGATTTCGATTTGGCCCTGTATTTATCAGCTGGTTAAAAATCCTATATAAAAATCCAAAGGCAAGACTCAAGATAAATAATGATTACTCGGAAAGCTTCCCCCTCGAAAGAGGGACGAGACAGGGGTGCCCCTTGTCTCCTTTGCTGTATGTTTTGGCCATGGAGCCACTGGCGGGAGCGGTGAGATCATCATCTGAACTGCAGGGATTTCATAGAAAAGGGGAGGAAGAGCGAATAGCGCTTTTTGCGGACGATGTCCTATTTTTCCTGGGGGACACGACTTCTTCACTGGAGAAAGTGATACATCTAGTGGAGGACTTTGGAAAGTTCTCAGGATTGACCATCAACTGGGAGAAATCATCGCTCCTGCCGGTTGATCCATTGGCCAATCCTATTTCGATGAGCTTGCCCCAACTGAAAGTTATGGAGAAAATGAAGTATCTCGGTGTTGTGTTATCCAAGGACCCCAGTGCGTTCATTGAGGACAACTTGGTCCCCCTCCTATCAAAATTAAAAAAAAAATGTGATATCTGGAGTAGACTCCCCTTATCTGTGGCGGGTCGGGCCAATCTGATTAAAATGGTCTGGTTGCCTCAGTTGTTATACCTGCTCCACAACTCCCCAGTTTGGATTGGGGAGAAGTGGTTCCAAAGAATTCAATCCCTTTTCAGGGAATTAATATGGAAAAAAGGGCAGGCCAGGATAGGTTTACAAAAACTGCAGTGCCCCGTCACGGAGGGGGGACTGGGGGTTCCCCATCCGTCTACCTATTTCCTGGCAGCCCAGTTACAACAACTTGGCGGATGCGCCATTGATGGAGGGGGAAGTAAGAGTGCTCAAATTATCTTGCAGGGAAGCCCACATAGTTCACTAATGGAAGCACTGGAGGCAGATTCACTACAAGGAGAGATCCCAACACTTAAAATGATTACTAGGGTTTGGCAGACAACTAAGCGAATAATGGGGTATAAAGGAACCTCAGAATACTCACCAATTTGGAATAATAAGAACTTGCAGGAATTACTATCTGTCGACAGGAACAAGTTGTGGGAAAGGTGCGGGATAAGCCGGCTGATACAGCTATATGTGGGGGATACCCTGAAATCCTTTGAGGAACTGAGGCATGAGCACGGGTTGCCAAATCGTGTATTCTATAGTTACCTACAGATTAGGCATGCCTTGAGCAAGCAGCTCGGTAGGCAACCCCCCACATGGTGTAGGATTCCACTACTACAAACAATAATTAAATCAGAGACCTCTAAGGGGTTAATCTCAGAGATATATACCCAATTAATAAAGCGAATAAATATGCAGGTAGGCTTCCCTGGGGGCAGGGACAGATGGACGGCCGATGTGGGGGAGATAACGGACACACAGTGGAAAAGGATCCTGGAACTTGGACCAGAGGTGTCGGTCTCACCCTCACAAAAAGCCTCCCATCTGATGCTGTTGCACAGATCTTACTACACACCAAAAAAGCTTTTTATGTTTGGCCGCAGAATTAACGACGAGTGCCCTAGATGCAGAAGAACAGGCGACTTAATTCATATGGTATGGAGGTGTCCAAAACTAGTCAGGTATTGGTCCGAAATTTTAAAGAAAATAAATACCACGTTTAAAATTAATTTAGAGCTTGATCCCAAGACTTGTGTGCTGGGACATGTTAATAATGGGCTGAGAGACAGGAGCACAGCGGTAGCGGTAGCAAGATGCCTGTTTCAAGCCAGGAAACTAATAGCACAGTCTTGGCAATCAAGAACCCCCCCAACTCCGGAAGATTGGATTGGAACCGTCAACTCCACAGTGTGGAATGAAAGGACATTTTACATTAGGTCAGGCAACTACAATAAGTTTGTGAGATTGTGGAATTTGTGGGTCCAAGCAATGCCATGCCCGCAATCAGTGCTACTCTAGCGCTGAGAGTACTTGCCTTCTTATTAATGGAGTGCGGCTGAGTTAGGAGTAGCTTAGAGACAAGAGAGAACAATACACAGAACCGATGCTGTCCATTGGGTGTGCCTTGGAATTATGGGGGTCCAATAAGGGAGGGTCACAGGGGGGTGGGGGGGTGGGCTCAATCAAGAGAAAAGTAATAATACATAAATATGTATAATAGTAACAATAGGATATGTGGTCAACCGGTTTTGAGGTATAAGTTGTATGTTATGTGATTTGTAGTTCGGCACTACTGTTACTATTTTCACATTGAAACGCAAATCGTAACACATTACTTAAAATAAAAAAAAATAAAAAAAGCTCGAAAGGCCACAATGATGTGACTGGATTAGAGACATATATGAGTATCATTCTGAAAGCAGTCTCTGGATAAAGTTAACTGATGTGGCAAAAAAAAAAAAAAAGAAAGATTGAAAAATCACCATCTGGGGGGCGCATGCGTGGAGTCTAGCGCAGCGGACATGTCCTGCTAGAGCTCCGCTCCGTGAAAAGGGAGAACCGCTGTATAAAGGCAGCCCACCGTCGTTTTTCATTCAAAAAACGAGACATTATACTCCTGAGAGGTGAGAGAAAACTTTGAAAGCAAAATGGTACTGGGGGGAAACCGGAATAAATATAAAAATGCCCCCAGCAGGGGCACACAGGCTAAGACTGCAGTGAAATTGGCGCCAGTCCCCTCAGTCTCCTCAGCCTCAGGCATAATCACCTCAGAGAGCAGGAGAAAGACAAAGCTGTCACAGCAAATCTCCTCAGATGAATCTGACACAGAATTATTTCTGTCACAAAAATCTTCACAAGAACCAGCAGTAACTCCAAACCTTATCAAACAATTTGAGAAAATGCTACACAAAGCATTAAAGATTACCTCAGAACAAATAACCAATAATCTTACTAAAGAAATCAGAGAATTGGGGAACCGTACAGCAGTGCTGGAAATTAAAACTGAAGAACTAGAAAACACAACACAGGAATTTATGACTGAAATAGATCTTCTTAAAGAAGAAAATATAATCTTACAAAACAAATTGGAAGATTATGAAAATCACGCAAGAAGGTCAAATTTGCGTTTCAGAGGCATTCCTGAATCGATCATTGACCTATCTTCTACAATAACAGCTTTATGCCAGGAATTACAACCAGGAATACCGATCAAAAGGTTGGAAATGGATAGGGTACACAGAGCCCTCATGCCTAAAAAAACAGATGGACCCCCTCGAGACATCATAGCAAAGTTCCATTTTTATCGAACGAAAGAACAACTTTTATTTGCGGCCAGAGAAAAAAAAAACTTAACCTTTCAAGGTCACAATTTTCAGATTTTCGCAGATCTCTCTCAAGTTACTATCTCTAAAAGACGTGCTATGAAAATACATCTGCTGGAACTGCAAAGAAACAATATCACATACCAATGGGGTTTTCCATTCTCCATACGTTTTACCTACCAAGGAAACAGGCACATTTGTAGATCTCCGAACGAACTACAACAAGCTCTACAAGATCTTAACTTGATCAATGGAACATCTGCAATCAATACCTCACAAAGACGAACAGCATCCGTTTCTTCACTACCAACTTCATCCCCAGCTATAGAAAAAAACGGCAACCAGCATGTCCACAAGAGAGGCCGCTATATATCCCCTCCACAAGAACAAGAAGTAGATCCAATGGACTGAAAGACTATTTTTCCAGGAACATGAATTTAAACATAAAATATTAAATTAGCTAAAAAGATATGCTCTCAATGAATACACAGCATATTGGATGCATTCACAATGCAATTCTTACATGAATTTACATCCCATACTTGTATTCTAATAAATAGAATACAATATGGACAAGGGTAAATCCCAGATTCAAGTAACAATTATATATGCATAACATAATCATCTGAGAACATAGATCTTTTTAGTCCCATATTTATTCCCAAAACATGAAACCTGGTTTGTTTTTTGTTTTTTTTGTTGTTCTCTTTTCTTTTTTTTATATAAATGGAATGGTTTAAAGTAGCTCTCCTTATTTATTGTATGCAGCATTGAGTTCCACACTACTATAATCAAATAAATAAGGAAGCTCAGTCATGTCAGGAGAATTATAAATTTATTTCTTAGATATATTGTTATATAGATTATATACACATAGTTTTTTTTTACAAAAAAAAAAAAAAAAAAAAAAAAAAGGTTTTTTATCCAGATGCTATAGCCCATACTATTATTCTAAAAATAAATATAAGATGGGCTAGATTAACCCTTTACTCAGATGTCATCTGAGTTTGTTGAATATTATCATACGAGAACACCATTCCTATAAGTTCCATACTTACTTCATATTTTGAAACTAAGTAGCTTTTTCTTTTTCCCTAACCAGATTGGTTAAAATACCTTTCCTATTTATCAGTTGCAACTTTGAGTTAAACACTATTATTATCAAAAGAAGACCTAGTCATGACTGAAATGATACAAATTTACTTCTATAAGTGATACTTTTAGTTAAAATACTGAAACAAAGTTTAGTAGTAAACCTAAACACTAACCACAAAACATATTTTTTTATATATATATATTATTTTTTTTCTCCTCTTTTTCCAGACTGGATAGTTTATTCTACTTAAATAACAGAGAATTTAAACAATCTTTATTTCATAAGTGTTAAGTTTTTCTTCAAAACATTAGATAATATAGAGATGTTTCGTTCCAAGCCTTAAGGGCTACAAATTTACATCCTAGTGATGTTATTTTTCCTTTTTACATTTTTTACAAAGTGGTTCTCCTGCTCACGGAAGTTCCGTGCGCCTCACCTAGTCTTCCTCGGATCCCCCCCGCTTAATATGGGGAGACCTGACGAAGGCCTTCGACCCCCTGTTGAGTGGTTTCACCCCTCACCACGGGCAAATTCTGAACACCTTAGTATTTTATTCTTAAGCTTATGTAATGAAATCTTACCTGTTTTCTTCTTCTTCCCTAAACCAGATCACACAAGATTCTTTTTTCTCTTTCCCCTTTTCAAGTCCATATGGGTTGAGTCCAGCGTTCTCCAAACCAGAATAATTGGTAAGTGCTGCCTACTGACTCAGTTACCATGGCTCCTTTAAACATCTTATCCCTCAATGTGCAGGGACTCAATGTGCCACAGAAACGTACTAAAGCGTTTAGATCATTCCAAACACAAAAGGCACACATTGTGTGTATTCAAGAGACGCATTTTACAATAAACTCAACACCTAAATTTTTTAGTTCATCCTATCCACAAGTATTTACTGCCTCGGCCAATACCAAAAAACGCGGAACTTTAGTGGCATTCCACCGCTCCACCCCAATCACAGTCCACTCGGAAATTAAAGACCCGGAAGGACGTTATTTAATCCTGACGGGAAACATTTTAGATACAGAAGTAACTGTGGTCTCCTATTATGCTCCAAACAAACAACCAATTCCATTTTTAACACATCTCTTGCAAGTAGTTAATGCACATAAAATGGGAACAATTATAGTATGTGGTGATTCCAACCAGGTTCTCCTCCCATTTCTGGACAAAACTCCATATACGTCACCTCGAAACCAATCTAAAATATCCCTCTCTCAACTTCTTTCGAAACACAATCTAGTTGATTCATGGAGGGAGAGTAACCCAACAAAAAGAAACTACACATATTTTTCACACCCCCATCAAACATTCAGTCGTATAGATCATATTTTTCTTACCACAGGGATGATACCAGAAATTCTATCATCAAACATAATCCCCATCCCATGGTCTGATCACAACGCAGTCCTAACTACCATTACATCCACTATACCTAAAACTCAAGATAAAACATGGTATCTACCAGAAATATTACTCAAACAACCTATATATAGAAATAAAATTGAACATGCATTGAAAGAGTATTTCATACTCAACAAAAGCCCAGAAATTTCTCCAATAACACTTTGGGAAGCTCATAAACCGGTGTTGAGAGGGATATTTCAGCAACAGATTGGTATACTCAAAAGAGAGCGTAGAAATCTTGCACGAAAATTAGAAACACAATTTAATTCCCACTTCTTAGCGTTTCAAAACAATCCTAACCCAATTACTAAAAGTGAATTAGAGAAGGCACGCCTGGAATATGATCTTTTTCTAACAGAATCAACTGATAAAATATTACGTCGTTCCAGGCATGCCTTTTATATGAAATCAAATAAACCAGGCACATACTTGGCACGTGCACTCAAAACAACTAATAAATCTTTTAAACCAATTAAGCTGAAGATATCTAAAAATATATACACTAGTAGTCCCCTTAAAATTGTCCATAAATTTAGTTCCCACCTAAAAACACTGTACACGGAGTCAAATTCGTTTAATTTAAACGAAGCAGATTCCTTTTTCTCAAAAATTAATTTACCTGAATTATCTGATTCACAAAAAGCGCAATTAGAGGAACCCATCAAGGTAGAAGATGTAGCAAAAATCATCAAAGAATTAAAAATTAATAAAAGACCAGGACCTGATGGTTATTCAGCATTATATTATCGTACCTTTTCAGACTCTATTTCCCCCATATTAACAGAAACATTTAATGCACTACTTGAAAACAATTCATTTAGACAGGAATCTTTAACGGCGATCATATGCATGATTCCTAAGCCTCATGCAGATGACACATCCTGTACTAACTACCGTCCTATCTCGATGCTTAATATAGACATCAAAATTCTGGCAAAAATTTTAGCGTCCCATCTTGGTGATTTCATTGGCACTCTTATAAATCGTGATCAGGTTGGCTTTATGCCAACTTGCCAAGCAGGCGATAATGTACGACGAGCGGTTCTTTTAGCACAAATTGCCAAGACCCGACGCATTCCCTCCTGTTTTCTTTCACTTGATATTCAAAAAGCCTTTGATTCCATATCTTGGCCATACTTGCATTATATGTTACAAAAATGGGGTTTTGGCCCGAATTTTATAAACTGGATCAAAGCTTTATATAATAAACCCAAAGCATACGTTAAATACGCAGGGTATAAATCTGAGGCCTTTAACATTGAGAGGGGCACTAGACAGGGGTGCCCGCTTTCGCCCCTGTTGTTTGCCCTCCTCATAGAACCTCTTGCCCAACGAATTCGATCAGAACCAACCATAACTGGAATTGAGATAGGAGGATTTCATCACAAACTATGTCTATTTGCGGATGACATCCTCTTGTTTCTTTCATCACCGCAAATATCAGGCCCCAATTTGATGCCAATACTTGATGACTTTGCTGCCTTTTCGGGTCTTTTCATTAATTCTAAAAAATGTATAGCATTAAACATATCCCTCTCAACATTGGAATTAAATTCAGCTAAAAACGGTCTCCCATTTACTTGGGCAGATAAATCTATCCCTTATCTAGGAATACATCTCACTGCATCCTATTTGGATCTTTTTTCAGCTAACTACCCTCCAATGGTTAAAAATATAACAAATATGCTGAAATCCTGGAATCACCTCCCTCTATCATGGTTTGGAAAAATTAACACAATAAAAATGACAATCTTACCCAAATTATTATATTTATTCAGAGTTTTACCTATCCCAATTCCTGCCTATTACTTAAGAATTATACAAAGAAAAGCAAATTCATTTATTTGGGGCTCCTCTAAACCTAATACGAAACTGCATACATTATATCTCCCTAAGTTGAATGGTGGTCTAGGATGTCCCAATTTTGCCTCTTACTATAGAGCGGCTCATATAGCAACTTTAACTAAATACCATACACAACATGAATCCCCTCTTTGGGTGTCAATTGAAGCAGCTGACTGCGATCCCTTATCAATTGCAAATCTGCTCTGGCTTTCGCCAAGAGATCGTAGAGGGTTAGGTAACCCAATTACCAAACATTTTATCTCCATGTGGGACAAATACAAACTCAGAAATCAATTACAATCTTTACATAACCCTCTATTATCTTTCTATAAAAACCCTGCATTCTACCCAGCATGGGTCTCATCTAGATCTTTCAAAGCATGGATTACTTATGATGTACTAAACATGCACAAATTTGTAAATTCCTCATCCTTTATTCCCTTCCCAACCCTCTGCGACAAATATGGATTACCTCAATCAGAATTATTTAGATATCTTCAGATTAAAAATTTCTTTATGCCTCTCTTAACCACAAAATCTCCACTGACTCAATTTACTACATTTGAAAAATTTTGTAAAGATAATCCTCATGCTAAAGGCATGATTTCGACCCTTTATGCTCAATTAGTAAACCAACTCGAAACGGAGAAACCATCGTATGTACAGAAATGGGAGGGAGATTTAGAACGAACACTGGAAACAACAGAATGGAATCAAATTTGGTTAACAACCAAATCGGCTTCCCCAAACATACTAGCAATAGAGGCTAATTATAAAGTTTTAATACGATGGTACCTTGTACCGGTTAGAATAGCGAAATATGTGCATAACTACTCGACAGAGTGTTATCGTGGATGCTCTGACCCAGGTACTCACTTTCATATTTGGTGGTCATGCCCCAAAGCACAAATCTTTTGGAAGGCTATCTTTACTATTGCATCTAAAATGTTAGGAATATCCATCACCCCTGATCCTGCAATGGCTCTCATTAACCGAAAACCAGAATTTTTAACACATAACCAATTTAAATTACTCATCCAACTATTTACAGTGGCGAAACAAACACTGGCAAAAGCCTGGAGATCTCCTTCATTGATAGTGGAAGAGGTAGTAAATCGAATGAACGTAACCATGACTCAAGCTAAAATGGTAGCCATTGACAATGACTCGTTTGTCAAATTTGATAAAATATGGCAACCATGGATTAGCAACTACTTGCCTTCAACTTTTAACAAAGAAGTTTTACTACCATGGTAACTGACCCAGTGAACCAATGCATTATATAGTCTTTAGTGACTGCGATGGACCTCGCCTCGACTCAACCATACGGACTCTTCCCTCTATTCTTTCTTGCACTTCCTCTTTCTATCTCTCCTTTCTTCTCTACTTATTCTTTTTTTGTTTTATTTGGAAGCTCATACTAACCATAGAACACAACTCCTCTTACAACCAGCACCATTTGTATGTATTATTAATACCATAAGAACTTATAATGCAATATATAATCTACATTGTTTAAATATGTATTTCTGAGCTTCATTTCCTTTATTACATAACTTGTACTCACTGTAATGTCAAATACCGCATTGTATGTACAATAAAATCTTTTGACAAGGAAAAATCACCATCTTTACTGCAATTAGCTGAAGTAAAACAGCGTTGGACAACTTCTGTGTTTTATCAAAGAGTTAAGCTGCCTGTGGATGGGGTCAAGTCAGCAATACCATACTGTTAGGATAGACTGTGTCTAAGGAGGTTTGTCAATGCATGAAGCAGCGTTTGAAACAGAACAATAAAAATAAAAATTCCTGGCTTTTTTTTTTAGTAATTTTGAAATAGTAAGGGCTAGAACTTTAGTATTTAGTGATTCTTATTCTCAATGGTGGGTCCCCCTAGTTCCTCTACCACTTACAAATTTTCCGTAGACAGCAAAAAACATGTTCTAATTCATCACCACCAAAAAAAAAAAAAAAAAAAACAAAACAGTGGGCTGGAGTTATACTTTAAACTTCTAGCATGATTTTGGAGCATGAGAGGAAAATGGAGTTGAGGAAATTAATGTAAACACAGAGAGAAAGCAGTAAAGTAATTGATATGTGCTGCAAGAACATTTAAAAAATACTTACAAGTTAGTCATCTGTGTAAAGAGATGGTCGGCATAAAATGTAAGGAAATTAATTACCTCTTCAGTTTTAATAGTGCTAAATCTGCATTTGATGGTTCCAAGAACATCTTCTCAACGTCTCTAACTTGCTTGGATGGTTCAGTACTGACTTCATAATGGATTCCAAGGTGTATTTTGTAAGATGCTGGATCGTTGGAACTGTATAACAATATATGTGCAAAAGTCGTATTATTCTGATTTGATGAACAGTATAAGCGGTACTGTATTTGAAATAATGACCATAATAATTGCTAATTCTGTGTATGCACAGCATTATTCATCTTTGTATACAGAACACCATATGTGTATATAAATAATGTTTACCATATTAGCCCTTCGAAGACAACTAGTGATGAACTTTTTCTAGACATTCAGGCAGCATCACAAGTTTAAAGCAGATCTTCACTGCATCTGAACACCACAAACCAAAAGCGCTATTTAATTAATTTTTATTATTCAAAGCAAACTCACCCATCCATGTCTCCATGCTCTATTTTGTTAAGAAATCACTTTGAAAACCCCCCCTTAGCATTTCTGGCCGCAACCATCTTGAGTAAGGGCAAATGGTTCACTTTCTGGAATCCATCTGCCCTTAGCACAAGAATGAATGCAGGAAAGTGTGCTTAGGTGAAAAAACCCCTCCTCCTCCTCTCCTCCCCTCCTGAAGACTCCTGGGATGTATGACATAATTTGCCTAGGCAAGAAACCAGGAAATAACTGAAAAAGGTAAAACAATCCGTTTAAATCAAGTAAATATGAAATATTTTCCTATCTATTTACGATTGCTAACAGCACAAGGATTAAAAAAAAAATCAATATTGATTGGGAGAGTGAAGTTCCACTTTAACTAGTAGCAATTTAAAATTACTATGATATTTATTTCAATTGTGACTAAAAAGCCATCTAAAATCATTTGGCTCATATTCTCAATGTGATCAGAAAACTTATACTGGTTCCTACCATGCTGTGTGAGACCTGAACTGTTCTAATTGCAGCATGAGAATGATGTTGCAGAGTGAGGCTCGGAGTGTAAGGGTGACATAGGCAATCATTTCTCCTGCACACAGTGCTCATACCGAAAGGCACACACTCTGCTCTACACAAGTGTGGGATGTTATTCCCTAATGACATCTTAGGCCAGGGCTTGAGGTCTGTAAGGAATGCTGGAAGAAGTAAAGATGGTACGGGCTTGCTTGCTGACTTGGAAGACTAAAGCCAAGTTTACAAAAAAGGGGACCACTGCCCCCACCTATAGCTGGCCATTACAGTAAGCAGCATTGGAGGGCACATAACATACAAACAAGCAAGGATAAATCAATCAAGCTTACTTACCGACCAGCCCACAGACAACCTAATCAACCTGTCTAACAGTATGCGTTAAAAACAGGGTTTTAGTCTGCACCCATTTGCAAATGCATGCGTAAGCTACAGAGCCTCGCCAAGGCACCCTGGTAAGCTAAGTTTAACAGTTGTAAAATAATTCACCTAGGGAAAAAGAATCCCCTAAGAGAGTACAATATTGGGGATACAGTGTTGGTCAGCACTACAAGAGAAAAATATTTGGGGGGTGCTTATTTCAGATGAGCAGTGTGACCAGGCAGTGGGAAAAGCGAATATAATAAAAGGATGCATCACTAGAGGGATCACCAGCAGGAGTAAGGAGGTTCTAACCACCCTATATAAATCTTTAGTGAGACCTCATTTAGAATACTGTGTCCAGTTCAAGAGATCTAACTTACAGAAAGATATTGATATGATAGAACGAGTCCAGAGACAGGTAACAAAAATGGTAAAATGTTTTATTGCCCAAACCTATCGAGAGCGACTTCATAAAATGTAATATGTACAGTCTGGAGGAAAGAAAGGAAAGGGCAGACATGATTGAAACCTTTAAATACATCAAGGTGGTAAATAAGGTTCAGGACGGCAGTCTTTTCATTATGAAACCAAAGGTAGTGAGTGTCAGGACTGGGCTCAGCCCTTCCTTCTCAGAGAAGGCCGCTCAGCTGTCGGTTAAGTGCCAGCTCTAATCTTTCCACAGTGACTCACCTGTTGATGATATCCTGCTCGTCAGTCCTGCTGGCTACTTAAACTGTTCAATCCAGATCCTCTCTGCCTTCGCCTGGTCAACATATCAAAGACTCTCTCCTGTGCACCTGTGAAAGACTTGCTTGGCTGATGTCCCTTCTGGTTCCTGACTCTGCTTGCTGTTCCACTAAGCTGATTCTCCGGTTTCCTGATTTCCTGGCTTGTCCTGAAGTATACTGATCTCAGGCTCCCTGACATTTTGGCTTGTTTGACTATCTATTCCGAACTCTGGCTATGTTTTGGCTCTGTTTGCTCTGTTTACCTTTTATTATTATTATTAAACTAGTGTGATTTTTACTGCACTTCTGTCTCAGTATGATTCATGGTTTCTGACAGTAGGTGAAGGCCATGAATTCAGAAGTTGCAGTCAATCCCCTTGTTGGTAATATTTTTTCCAGATTGGAGGAGTAGGATCACCGCATGGATCAGTTTGCCATGGTGTTACAGATGCTCCTGAATCGCACGGCTCACCTGGAATCTCCCACTGTGGCTGCTCCGGTACAACCTGTGTTGCAGGCCTTCCCTGCTGCCGCTCCAGTTTCTGTACAGGCACCTGCCTCAGGTATTACCTCTATAAGAGGTATGTCTGGTTCTGCTCCGATTCCCCAGCAATTTGGGGATGATGCAGTCCAATGCAGAGGGTTTCTCAACCAGGTTGAGATATACTTTGAGATGCTGCCCCAGGCGTTTCCAACGGACAGAAACAAAGTAGGCTCCGTGATATCTTTGCTTTCTGAGAGAGCCTTGGCCTGGGCAAACCCTCTATGGGAGACACAAAAACCCGTTGTCCTGAGTTACCCAGAGTTTGTGGCTTCCTTTAAAAGGGTATTTGACGTTTCCGCAAGCTTCTGCTGCCAAGTGCCTCATGTCCATCAAACAGAGTATGAGAACTGTTACTGATTACGCCATTGAATTCCGTACTCTGGCAGCAGAGGTTGCTTGGAACAATGAGGCTCTCGTAGCTGCTTTTTCTAATGGTCTCTCGGATACCAAAGATGAGATTGCAGCCCAAAATATACCCACTGAGCTGGAGAAGTTGATCACGTTTGTCATCCTCATAGACTCCAGACTCAGAGAAAGACTCACTTTTAAGGAGCGCTTGCGGAAGCCTCCTGTACATTTGTCTCCGAGCCTTGCAGTCCCACCCTTGCCTCCCTCACCTCCCATTCCTCATGGTACAGAGGTGGTCGTTGATGGTGAACCCATGCACTTGGGCTTCACACGTCTCTCTGCGGATGAGAGAACCTTTAGGAGGAGGGAGAGATTGTGCCTATATTGTGGCCAGGCTGGACACTTTTTGAAGTCTTGTCCTACCTGTCCTGGGAACGCCTGAACCTTGAGGTCCTGTAGCAGACAGACCTTAGGTAGCGTTGTTTTGTCCCCAGTTGTCCAGAAGGATAAGCCCCTGGTCCCAGTTATCCTTTATTGGTCTGAGTCGTCTGTCGAGATACAGGCTCTAATCGACTCTGGGGCAGCAGGCCTGTTCATTGATGCTGCCTTTGTATCTAAGCACTCGATTCCACTGCAGCTTTGTGCCACTCCACTTGCCATTGAGGCTCTTGACAGGAGACCTCTACATCCTGCCCATGTGACTCATGAGACTGTTCCGTTGTCCATGACCCTAGGGGCTCTTCGCCATGAGATAATCCAATTCCAAGTCATTTCCTCACCTACGTTTCCACTGGTTATTGATTATCCTTGGTTACAGAGGCACAACCCCTCTTTTGATTGGCTTTGTGCTGAGGTTTTTTCCTGGTCTCCACAATGCAGCAAGACATGTTCTTAGAAGGTGGCTAAGGTCCTGTGCACCTCTTCACTCTCCTCCCTGCCGGAGGAGTACCACGATTTTAGTAATGTCTTTGACAAAGGTCAAGCTGGTAGTTTGCCTCCACACCAGTCGTATAATTGAGCAATTGACATTCAACCTGGTGCCATACCACCTCGGGGCCGGGTTTACCCTTTGTCAGTCTTGCAGGATAAGGCCATGGAGGAGTATGTTGCAGACGCACTTTCTCGAGGATTCATCCGCAAATCCTTGTCTCCTGCTGGTGCTGGTTTCTTCTTTGTGAAGGAGAGTGGTGGACTGAGACCTTGTATTGATTATAGGGATCTCAATCATTTCACGATCAAGAATACTTATACTATTCTGTTGATTACAGTTATTTGACCGCCTCAAGGATGCAACGGTTTTTCGCAAAGCTTGATTTGAGAGGGGCATACAATCTCGTGAGGATCAAGGAGGGCGATCAATGGAAAACTGAGTTTAATACCAGAACAGGCCATTATGAGCACCTCGTAATGCCATTTGGCCTTTGCAACACCCCGGCAGTTTTCCAGGAATTTGTCAACGATGTTCTCCGAGATTTGTTGCAGCTATGTGTGGTTTATCTCAACAATATCCTCATATTTTCCAAGTCCCTAGAGAGCCACTACATAGATTTCTGTCGTGTGCTTCAGAAGCTGAGAGAAAACAATCCCTATTGTAAATTGGAGAAGTGCGAGTTCCATCGCGAACAGGTTAAATTCGTGGGTTATGTAATTTCCACTGCTGGTTTTTCGGTGGACCCAGAGAAACTTTCTGCAGTCCTACAGTGGCCCTGACCCGTGGTTATATGTCCTCTGCAACGTTTTCTTGGCTTTGCCAATTATTATCGGAAGTTTATTTGTAACTTCTCGTCCCTGGTCAATCCCCTGAATGATATGACCAGAAAGGACGGTAACCCATAGAGTTGGTCTCCGGACTCCGTTAAGGCCTTTGAGAGTCTCAAGGCTGCCATTGTTTCTGCCCCTGTGTTGGCACATCCTGATCCTACGTTACCCTTTATCCTTGAGGTTGATGCTTCTGAGACTGGCGTTGGCGCCCTTCTGTCTCAACCTCCTACCTCTAAGAGTGCTATGCATCCATGTGGCTACTTTTCCAAGAAATTGTCAACCATGGAATGCAATTGGAGACAGAGAGTTGCTGGCGATCATTTTAGCCCTTAAGGAATGGAGTCATCTCCTCGAAGATACCACTGTGCTGGTTCTCATTCTTACTGACTAGAAGAATCTCACATTCTTGTCTGAGGCTAAACGTCTTTCTTCCAGAAGAGTGCGATGGGCTCTTTTCTTGTCAAGCTTTAATTACATTCGTTCTTACCCGGTACTAAGAATTTAAGGGCTGATGCTTTGTCACAACAATTTTCCTCCACTTCCATGTTGGAATCGGTTCCTGTTCCAGTGATTCCTCCTGATCGTATTTTGGCCACGGTTCGCACCAGTCTCACTTCTCCTGTGGGTGACAAGATTCTTGCCGCTCAGATCCATGCTCTTCCTGAGAAACCTTGTGACCGCTGCTTTGTCCCCGAGAGTCTCCGTACTGCCGTGCTCCAGACTTACCATTCTCCCAGGGCTGCTGGTCACCCAGGGAAGAATCAACTCTTTTGGGCCATTTCTCAACAACTCTGGTGGTCTAGTCTACGTGCTGATATAGCTGCCTTTGTAGCTGCTTGTTCCGTGTGTGCTCAGAGTAAGACACCACAACATATTCCAGTGGGCCTCCTACAACCCATACCCAATGGAGAGAGGCCTTGGACCCACCTGTTCATGGATTTCACTGTGAAGTTACCCAACTCTCAGGGCAGCACAGTTATCCTTACGGTGGTTGATCAGTTCTCGAAAATGTCTCATTGTATTTCACTTAAGAAGTTGTCCACATTTAAGGAACTGGCTTCCATTTTTGCTTGGGAGATCTTTCGCTTACATGGGCTACCCAAGGTGATCGTCTCGGACAGTGTTAGTCAGTTTGTGTCCCGATTCTGGCGAGCCTTTTGTGCACAGTTGGGAATTCAGCTTGCTTTCTCCTCTGCATATCACCCACACTCTAATGGGGACACAGAACGAGACAACCAGTCCTTGGAGAAGTTTCTACATTGCTATATTTCTGACCATAATAACTGGTCAGACCTCTTACCTTGGGCAGAGTTTGCTCACAATAGTGCCATGAATTCTGCTTCTCGATTGTCCCCGTTTATGGCGAACTATGGTTTCCAACCATCTATGTTGCCTGACTCATTTGCTCGTCAGAGCATTCCTGCATTAGAGGAGAATCTCTGTGGTCTTCGTTCCACTTGGGTACAAGTCCAGGAGTCCTTGCGATATGCAAATGATAGGTACAGACTTCATGCTGACCACAGACGCCTGCCTGCGCCTTCCTACCAGGTTGGGGACAGGGTCTGGCTGTCAACTCACAACCTCCCACTCCGTGTTCCCTCAATGAAGTTGGTACCTCAGTTTATTGGGCCTTTCCATAGTCTCCACAGGATTAACCCAGTGGCTTACGCTTTAGACATTCCTTCGAATATGCGTATCTCAAATGTATTTCATACCTCCTTATTAAAACCTGTGGTCTGCAACCGCTTCACCACCTCAGTGCCATGTCCTCATCCAGTGCAGGTTGAGAACCATGAGGACTATGAAGTACAGTCCATTGTTGACTCCCGTAGGTTTCGTGGGTTCATAAAGTACCTGGTTCATTGAAAAGGGTACGGTCCGTAGAAACGCTCTTGGGTTTCATTCTTGGACGTACATGCCCCTGTCCGTACGTGCTTTCCATAGACATTTTCCCCTAAACCTGGTGGTCCTCCAAGGGGGTGGGGTCGTTGAGGAGGGGGTACTGTCAGGGCTGGGCTCAGCCCTTCCTTCTCAGAGCAGGCCACTCAGCTGTCGGTTAATTGCCATTTCTAATCTTTACACAGTGACTCACCTGGTGATGATATCCTGCTCGTCAGTCCTGCTGGCTACTTAAGCTGTTCAGACCAGATCCTCTCTGCCTTCGCCTGGTCAACATATCAGAGACTCTCTCCTGTGTAACTGTGAAAGACTTGCTTGGCTGACGTTCCTTCTGGTTCCTGATACTGCTTGCTGTTCCACTACGCTGATTCTCCGGTTTCCTGATTTCCTGGCTGTTCCACTATGCTGATCCCTGGCCCCCTGATGTCCTGGCTTGTCTGACTATCAGTTCCAGTTACCGAACACTGGCTATGTTTTGATTACATTTGCTCTGTTTACCTTTTATTATTATTATTATTATTATTACTATTAATAAACTAGTGTGATTTTCACTGCACTTCTGTCTCGGTCTGATTCATGGTTTCTGAAAGTGAGACAGTCAATAGTAAATGGCTTCAAACATGTTTGGAATAAACATAGATCTATAGTCAGACAACAAGGTTAATGAAAAAAAAAAAAAAAAACAAACCAAAACAAAACAAAAAAAAAATATATATATATTATATATATAAAATGGGCAGACTCAGTCTTTTTCTGCTGTAATTTTTCTATGTTTCTATGTAACAGTTCAACATGGAGCACAAAAAAGGTGTACATGGGTATATTTGGAGTTAAAACATTTACAGTTACATGTCAACTGTTTGAGGAATTTTGAGGATTTTATTATGGATCTCCCTTTCCTGGTTGAAGAGATATAAAACACGCTCGTCAGTAGTGCTGATAAATAGGCCTGGTAAAAGCGATGTTAATGATGTTGACCAATAAAGAATAATAATATACTTCTTTTAGTCCATGTGCGTCCTGGTGTTTTTTAGGGTGCCTGGGTGGCAAAGGTGCAGCATCCAGCCCCACTGCCAACAGCCTGTTAAAAATCTATGAAAGGCTGAATTATGCATTGGTTGGATGCTGTACTATGATACTTGCATGTAGGGCTGTATGCATTCAGGGACATATGCTCGGAATGCAGAATTCTTGCATGTTCCTGAATGCATACGGTCGAGTCCCACTAAATACAGTGCAAATTTCTGCCTGTCATAGATTTTGACGCTGGCAACAGTGTGGAAGACTAAACCTGTGCCTTCCAGGTGCCAGAAAATGACAGGATTTGACACACAAAGGCTAAACGTCCAGTGTGCATGAGGCCCTCTTCAAATGCTTTCACTTTTTAAAAACAAAATCAATTTTGCAATAATGTGAATTTATTAAAGCAATTGTAAATTATTATTTTTTACATAAACATCTCTATACCTACCTGCTCTGTGCAATGGAATTGCACAGAGCGGCTCTGAACCTCCTCTTCTACATAAAATGCATTAAGGTAAAAAACCTTGAGACTTTAGAACCACTTTAACTCTCATTCACAATCTCTAGAAAAATAAGCATTAACATGTAATATAAATATTTCTCGTGTTCAGTGGAGGACACCGCTCTGCTCTAGATAATTTCTTACAAACCTGATCACGGATGTGTAATTTAGGAAACAGCGATCACAGGTCAATTGGCTTCCGTATAAATCACACAAATAGGAGACATAAGGGAGACATAATACAAAGACACTGAATTTCAAAAGAGCCAACTTCCCTAAACTACGAACCTTGCTAGAAGGCATAAGTTGGGATAAAATCTTAGGAACAAAGAACACGGAGGAGAGATGGGTTTGCTTTAAGAGCATATTAAATAGGGGCATTAGCCAATGCATCCCATTGGGTAATAGATTTAAAAAAGTGAACAAAAGTCGTGGATGGCTTAACTCCAATGTAAAAATGCATATAAAAGCAAAGGAGAAGGCCTTCAAAAAATACAAGGTTGAGGCATCATCATTAGCATTCAGACTTTATAAAGAATGCAACAAGAAATGTAAGGGTGCAATTAGGGCGGCTAAGATAGAACACGAAAGACACATAGCGGAAAAAAGCGAAAAAAATACAAAGAAATTCTTTAACTGGTTGCAATCCGCCCACCGTCAAATGACGGCAGGGTGGTGCGGCTCTCATTCTGGGACGACGTCATATGATGGCGTCCCAGAACGGTCACTCTCACGCGCCTGTGGGGGCGTGCAGCGCGATGATCGCGGCTGTACCGTGTTGTTAGGACACAGCGCGAACCCGATCTGTGGAAAGAGCCACGTCCGTGGCTCTTTAACCATGTAATCGGCTGTGCATATCACAGCCGGTCACATGTAAACAAGGAAGTGCCGATAATTGGCGCTCCTCGCCTCACACTGACAGAGTGTGTGGCGAGGAGAGCCGATCAGCGGCATCTCCACGCAGGGGGACATTTAGGAATGTAATCAGGGCACCGATCATCAGTGCCCTGATTGCATAATTGAGCAACAGTGTCACAAATCAGTGCCCACCAATGCCAGCTATCAGTGCCCACCACTGCCACAAGTGCCACCAATCAGTGCCCATTAGCGATGCCAGTCAGTTCTGGCAATCAGTGCCGCCTATTAGTGCTACCCATCAATGCCCATCACTGCTGTCAATCAATGCCCATCAGTAATGCCCATCAGTGCCACCCATCAGTGCCCAACAGTGCCTATCAGTACCGCCTATCCATGCTGCCTATCAGTGTCCACCAGTGCCGCCTATCAGTGCCCACTAGTGCCACCTATCAGTGCCCACCAGTTCAGCCTATCAGTGCCCATCAGTGCTGCCTCAACAGCGCACATCAGTAAAGGCGAAAAATTACTTAGTTACAAAATTTGCTGACAGAAAAAAAGTGAAAAACATATTTTTTTTGTAAAAAATAAAAAACCCAGCAGTGATTAAATACCACCAAAAGAAAGCTCTATTTGTGTGAAGAAAATGATAAAAAAATTGTTTGGGTACAGTGTAGCACGACCACACAATTGTCATTCAAAGTACGACAGCGCTGAAAGCTGAAAAATGGCTTGGGCAGGAAGGGGTTGTAAGTGCCCAGTAGGCAAGTGGTTAAGTATGTAAACAGTAAAAAAGGGAGGACAGACCATATTGGCCCCATAAAGAATGAGGAAGAACATCTGGTTAAAAAGGATGGGGAGATGGCAAAGGTATTGAGTTTATTCTTCTCAGTCTTCACAAGGGAATCGGGGGGGCTTCAGTAACCAAAACTGCAGTGTTTATCCTCATGACACATCACAGGAAGCACCTCCTTGGTTAACAGAAGACAGAATTAAAATTAGACTTGGGAAACTTAACATTACCGGGAGCAGATGGCTTGCAGCCGAGGGTACTTAGGGAACTCAGTCAAGTAATTGCCAGACCATTGTTCCTATTTTTACTAACAGTTTACTGACTGGAATGGTATCAGCTGATTGGAGAAAAGCCAATGTTGGACCAATATTTAAAAAGGGCCCAAAATACATACCTGGGAATCACAGACCAGTTAGCCTAAAATCAATAGTATGCAAGCTCTTGGAGGGGATGATAAGGGACTATTTACAAGATTTTAGTAATAATGAGAACGGTATCATTATCAGTAATCAGCATGGATTCATGAAGAATCGTTCTCGCCAAACCAATCTATTAACCTTCTATGAGAATGTGAGTTGCCATCTGGATAAAGAAAGGCCTGAAGACATGGTAAATCTGGATTTTACGAAAGCATTTGACACAGTTCCCCATAAACGTTTACTGTACAAAATAAGATCCATTGGCATGGACCACAGGGTGAGTACATGGATTGAAAACTGGCTACAAGGGCGAGTTCAGAGGGTGGTGGTAAATGATAGGCTCAGCAATGGCATGCAATGCCAAGCTGCTGCTAACAAAGCAAACAGAATATTGACATGCATTAAAAAGGGGATCAACTCCAGAGATAAAATGATAATTCTCCCGTGCACCAGACTCTGGTCCGGCCACACCTAGAGTATGCTGTCCAGTTCTGGGCGCCAGTCCTCAGGAAGGATGTACTGGAAATGGAGCGAGTACAAAGAAGGGCAACAAAGCTAATAAAGAGTCGAGGATGTTAGTTATGAGGAAAGGTTTTGAGCACTGAACTTATACTCTCTGGAGAAGAGACGCTTGAGAGGGGATATGATTTCAATTTACAAATACCGTACTGGTGGCCCCACAGTTGGGATAAAACTTTTTTGTTTAACAAGACACGTGGCCACTCATTAAAATTAGAAGAAAAGAGGTTTAAACTTAAGCTACGTAAAGGGTTCATTACCATAAGAGCAGCAAGGATGTGGAATTCCCTTCCACAGGTGGTGGTATCAGCAGGGAGCATTGATAGTTTCAAAAAAGTATTAGATAAGCACCTGAACGACCACAACATACAGGGATATACAATGTAATACTGACATACAATCATACGCATAGGTTGGACTCGATGGACTTGTGTCTTTTTTCAACCTCACCTACTATGTAACTATAGTGCCACCTGCAGGAGTAGGACAGTAGGTACAACTAAAGAATGAGACAGCCCAAGGACAGCCCTTGTTCATGGCTAAACTGACCAACAGTGTGGCAAAAGCTCAGTTATTAGCCTAACGTAGGAGTTAGGACATGGGAATTTCCCCCCCATTTTCTCCACTCTTCCCCCACTCGATCTCTGGTGGGTGTTGTTTCTTCCCTCTAGGAAGAAATAGTGTGGATGCTATGTTTACTGTCCATGTGTCTCAGAGGACTTTTTTTGACTGCTGCTACTGCCCTTCTAAGAATTGGGAAGGAAACCTGATCTGCAGCTTGCATGAAGGTCAAAACCACATATCGGATGTGGACATCCACTTCATGCTTATGGCTTGCAAGGCCATGTCTCATAGGATTTATTATCCCTATACTTGGAAGACATATTTTGCGTGGTATGAGCCTGGATGGGGTCCTTGTTGCCCATCTACTGGCATTTCTCCAGTGTGGGGTGAATCAACAGTTGGCATAATTAAAGGTCAGGTGTCAGTAATGGTGGTCTTACTATATTTCAGAATTCTCTGGCATTTTTGCTGCTTATTCGCACCCCCTTTAAGGGCTTTACACATTTCCTTTCTAGTCAGGCCACCATTGTTGCAGTCTCTAAACTTTTAAGTTCCATTTTTGGTCCTTTGTATGGATAAGGTTGTCCTGCATCGGAGACTCTTTGCTTCCTAAAGTAGCATCAGCTTTCCACTTAAATGAAGATATTGTGCTCCCATTGATTTGTCCCAAGCCAATCCAGCTTAGTTGCTTTACACTCTTTGGATGTAGTCAGGGCAATTAGGGTATATTTGAATGCCATGTCTGGTTTCATAAGTAGCATTCCCTATTGTGGTTGTAGAAGGCCCACTGCACCAACTGCCACTAACTCATGCTGGATCCAGCAAGCTATCATCTAAGAACATGCTATCAAGTACCAAGGATCACTGTATCCAGTTACATCACATTCTACAAGAGCAGTAAGAGCATCTTGAGTTTTTAGCCATCAAGCATCAATTTCTTTGGTTTGTTAGGTGATCATTTGCAAGGTCCATGAGGGTGCTAGGAATAGAGTGCACGGTCCAGGAGGGTGCTAGGTACAGAGTGCACGGTCCAGGAGGGTGCTAGGTACAGAGTGCACGGTCCAGGAGGGTGCTAGGTACAGAGTGCATGGTCCAGGAGGGTGCTAGGTACAGAGTGCACAGTCCAGGAGGGTGCTAGGAACAGAGTCCATGGTCCAGGAGGATGCTAGGAACAGAGTGCACGGTCCAGGAGGATGCTAGGAACAGAGTGCACGGTCCAGGAGGGTGCTAGGTACAGAGTGCATGGTCCAGAAGGGTGCTAGGTACTGTCAGGGCTGGGCTCAGCCCTTCCTTCTCAAAGCTGGCCACTCAGCTATCGGCTAATTGCCATATCCTATCTCTCCACAGTGACTCACCTGTTGATGATATCCTGCCCGTCAGTCCTGCCTACTTAAGTCGTCCAGTCCAGATGATCTCTGCCTTCGCCTTGGTCACATCTCTAGAGACGCTTTCCTGTGTACTTGTTAAAGACTTGCTTGGCTGACATTACTTCTGGCTCCAGATCCTGCTTGTTGTTCTACTACGCTCATCTCTGCCTGACATTTTGGCTTGTCTGACTATCCGTTCCTGTTCCTGAACTCTGGCTATGTTTTGACTACGTTTACTCTGTTTACCTTTTTTTATTATTATTAAAAAAGTGTGATTTAACTGTACTTCTGTCTAAGTCTGATTCATGTTTTTTGACAGGTACAGAGTGCACCGTCAAGGAGGGTGCTAGGAACAGAGTGCAAGGTCCATGAGGGTGCTAGGAACAGAGTGCAAGGTCCATGAGGGTGCTAGGAACAGAGTGCAAGGTCCATGAGGGTGCTAGGAACAGAGTGCAAGGTCCATGAGGGTGCTAGGAACAGAGTGCAAGGTCCATGAGGGTGCTAGGAACAGAGTGCAAGGTCCATGAGGGTGCTAGGAACAGAGTGCAAGGTCCATGAGGGTGCTAGGAACAGAGTGCAAGGTCCATGAGGGTGCTAGGAACAGAGTGCAAGGTCCATGAGGATGCTAGGAACAGAGTGCAAGGTCCATGAGGGTGCTAGGTACAGAGTGCAAGGTCCATGAGGGTGCTAGGTACAGAGTGCAAGGTCCATGAGGGTGCTAGGAACAGAGTGCAAGGTCCATGAGGGTGCTAGGAACAGAGTGCAAGGTCCATGAGGATGCTAGGTACAGAGTGCAAGGTCCATGAGGGTGCTAGGTACAGAGTGCAAGGTCCATGAGGGTGCTAGGTACAGAGTGCAAGGTCCATGAGGGTGCTAGGTACAGAGTGCAAGGTCCATGAGGGTGCTAGGTACAGAGTGCACGGTCCATGAGCGTGCTAGGTACAGAGTGCACGGTCCATGAGGGTGCTAGGTGCAGAGTGCACGGTCCAGGAGGGTGCTAGGTGCAGAGTGCACGGTCCAGGAGGGTGCTAGGTGCAGAGTGCACGGTCCAGGAGGGTGCTAGGTACAGAGTGCACTGTCCACGAGGGTGCTATGTACAGAGCTCCAACTCCAAATTCCCATCCTTGACAAGATTGTCTTCCCCTTCCAGCACAAGTCCCCCCATCACCCCTCCAGTATCAATCCTGTGCTCCTCCCACCACAGCCCCCCTATCTCCTAGGATGGGGATCTTCCCCATAGGTGAGTTGCTGACACTGACCTGAGCAGTGTATCTTACCTCACAGTGACAACGGCTCTCTCCTCCTACCTTGGTCAGCTGTGTAACAGACTGCTCAGTGCTCACTGTTCCGTTGCCAGTACACAATGTGTACACAACACAGTCACTTCCCGTTCCCGGGTTGCTCTCATCCCCATTTCATTGTTCGGGAAATGGCATGTGATATCCCCCTGATGAAGGCACGTGACTCCCTGTGTCGAAGACGCGTAGGGGAGGGGCCAGGACGGAGCGATCAGCACAGAGCTGGGTTGTGGAGCTCTCACACCCCGCAGCACGCCGCACAGCCGTTTCTTTTCCATTGTTATGTTTGGTGCACATGAGCACCTTATAAATGTGAGTACCCCATGCGGGGATTGGATGTGATTTTAATAAAAGTATCCTACGGTATTACACCATATTAGCCTTTCTCTTTTATATGGTCTGATGTGAGTGGAGCCATAAAGAATCTATTTTGGGAATCAGCTGTACCAATTACTGAGCCCAGGGGTGGCTCCAAAAGCGTGTATTGACACAATTAAAAACTGTGTCACACGCTCCAAGGTGAGCGCAATCACATTGGGGGTCACCAAGGCACTTCACAGCATGTTTTCTTTGGGCACGTTTGATTCAGAACTGGAACTTTTTCTTTGAACCATCACTAATATACTGACTTTTGCTTGAACTTGGTCACTTTACATTGTTGGATTGGAAGATTTTTTCACGATTGTGATTTTAACACCATAATTAGGGCGATTATAGTTTTAATTTTTCTACGCATGTGACTGATTTACTTTATATGTGTTTTTTACCATTTTTTATTAATATTTTTTACTTTTTCACTTTCACTTTAATCACAGTGGATTTATATGTGTTATAAATATAACGTTTTTTCAGCATATACACCCCATCAGAGATTATTTTCTCTATATTTAATCACTGATGATTAAATATTTACCACATTATGGTTATATTGTAAGATATAGGTATGTTTTATATGCACATTGCACCTTGTGATTTATTGTACTAGACACTTTGGTGTGCATGGTTATAGGATTCATACAGCAAGTGATTTCAGCAAGTGATTTTAGTTTTAAACTCTCTGTGATTTGCACGCTATATTATTTGTGATTTATATTCAGGATTACAGTTATTCAGGTACACCCCTAGGCGCGGCGCATTCTTCATCCATAATGTGTACAGCTTCTCCCCAGCCAATGAGAGTGGAGGGTTGGGAACTGTGGAGAAGGCAAAGTGAAAAACCTGGAGTACTGGAGCTCAGCGGTGGGACAGAGGGGGATGAAGCTGGACTCCGGGGTTTTTGGCAGCAGGTATGATAATATGTCACTGAGGCTGCACGACCCACTGGAGTCAACCCGTGATGTAACGCCCATGCCATACATCCCACACAGCTGCCCACGCTAGTTTGCTCCTGCCGTGGAAGTCACTGGAACCAAATGCCGGAACTTGTTCCGACACTCGGCTTCACTCCGGGACTCAGCCATGTATCACCGGGACACTGGGACTTACATCAAATCACGGGACGGTCCCAGCGAATCAAGGAACGGTTGGGATGTATGCTTTTACAGTGAGTAGAAAAAAAATATCCTTTAAATTGTCAGAATTTTGTTTAGGGTATGCAAAAGTTTTTTTTAAATTTATTTATTCTTTTTAGGATACCAGCCGGTACAACATATAGAAGACATTGCTGGAAATAGCATTCATTTGTGATTTTTATTTTAACCATTAAGTACTATCCATACCGATCTAAGCAGTGTTTCGCTGTGAGAACCCATTCACGGTCAATCAATGTTCCTCCACAGTAGTGCAGATTAAAGCTGTAAGACAAAGAAATGTTTTAGTGCACACCAATGTTTATAGAGAGGCATTATAAGATGGTGAGAGTGTCCGCTAGCCAGAAGATTTGTTAAAAACTGATCTCTATAATCTGAGTTCTCCCTTGTCTAGTAAGAGGCCATTATTAATACACCTTGGAAGAGCACTTTATTTGCACTGAAGCACTTTTTTTTACCTTTGGAGCACTGAGCACTAGGGATGGTCCCAATGTTCGAATCAAACGTAAGTTTAACTCGAACATCAGGTGTTCGTTTGTCCAAAAATGAACCGAACATATGGGATGTTTGCAGCAAATTAGGGCGCCGCAGAGTGCCCCATAATGCACTGCAAGATCGCAGTGCATTGACGGCTGCTGATTGGCCAAAGCATGCACCTGACCTGCATGCTTTGGCCAATCACAGCACGATCTGCTGGAAGAGCCATGATTGAAGGCAGGGTGCCATGGCTCATGGCTCAGGGGGCTAAGTCCATGCCCCACACTATATAAGGCTGCTTACACGGCGGGCGTATGTAGTGTGATAACATGGAGAACTTGAGCTAGATTAGGCAGGTTAGTTAGTGGTGTGCAGGCAGTTTATATATATATATATATATATATATATATATATATATATATATATATATATACATACATACATAGTGCAGGCAGTCTAGTATATATACTGTATATACAGTGCAGTCAGTGCAGAGTATATAATACAGTACATTGAAGTGGTTAAGGGGAACCCTATGACAGAATTATGAATAAACGGCATGGGGTCCCCCCAAAATCCATACCAGGCCCTTTGGGTCTGGTAGAGATTTTAAGGGGAACTCCACGCCAAAAGTTAACAAAAAAAACAGTGTGGGGTCCCCCCAAAATCCATACCTGGCCCTTTGGGTCTGGCATAGATTTTAAGGGGAACTCTATGCCAAAATTAAAAAAAAAAACTGGCATGGGGCCCCCCCAAAATCTATACCAGACCCTTATCCGAGCAAGCAGCCTGGGGCGGGCCAGGAAAGGGGGGGGGCAAGTGGCCCCCTCCCTCCTGAACCATACCAGGCTGCTTGCCCTTAATATGGCCCTACCCATTCACCAAAAAAGTGACAAAAAGTAAAAGCCACAATAGACAGTTTTTGACAATTCCTTAATTAAAAAAAGTGTCCCGGGATGTCCAATCATCTTCAATCACGCCGTCCCGATGGACCTGAAAAATATATATAAAAAAAAAAAGCTCCGCTTCAGTGGGAGGCCTCCCGGTGACTGCTGTCTCATTGCTGTGAGGGCAAGGGCAGGGCCACCCCCTGACGTAACCAAGTGACCCCACCCCCTTCTGACGTCATGTGATGTCATGTGACAGGGCGGGGTCATCCGGTTACGTCAGAGGGTGTCCCCGCCCTTGTCTATATAACAGCTGTCAAAGCCAAAAGGCAGCAGTCGCTGGGAGGCCTCCCATGGAGGCCAAGTTTTTTCCTTTTATTTTTCTATTTTTCAGGTCCGTGAGGTGGCGTGATTGATGATGGATGTACATCGCGGGACACTTTTTTTCTTTTTTTAATAAAGGAATCAAAAACTGTCTATTGCGGTTTTTACTTTTTGACACTTTGCTGAATTTTACAGGCAGACTAAGGGGACCCCCAGGCACAATATTTAAAGGAATATTTCATTTTTATTGTTTCACTTTAAGCATTATTAAAATCACTGCTTGTTTTAAAAACTTTTTTTTGCATTGATACATGTCTCCTAGGGCAGTACCCGGGTCCCCATACACTTTTTATGGCAATAACTTGCATTTCATTTTCGTGTCCTATAGACTTTAATTGGGTTTGCATGTTCGCTCAAGCTTTTTGCCTGTTCGCATGTTCTGGTGCGAACCGAACCTGGGGGGGGTGTTCGGCTCATCCCTACTGAGCACTTTGGAAGCACTTAGACATTAGAATGGACTTTTTTTATTATATGGTTATTTATTTTGCCCCTTTATGAAAATGCATTTGTATGCTATTACGTAGTGTATGTGTAATTATTGCACGTTTACTCATTTATTTAAAGGTATAGAGCACTAAATGTATTTCTTATAGTGTTTTAAAGCCAGTATTCAGGATTTAGTTGCAGCAATCCTATCTTAACATTATCTAGCACAAGACTTACCTTTTATTAATTATAGAAAGGCATTAAAGGACCAGACAAAGAAGTCTGAATCATGTGTGAAATCATTCTCAAGCACAGGGTATTCCTATGCTATCGACTTCTGTTGAGCAGCAGTGGCCACACATAGATCAAAACTCGATCCATCTATGGGCAACTTTATATTGGTGCTAGCTAAAGAATAAAATAGGGATCAAATTCAAATGTTTTTTAATACATACAGTAACTCACAAAAGTGAGTACACCCCTCATATTTTTGTAAAACATTTTATTATACTTTTTCATGTGACAACACTGAAGAAATTATACTTTGCTACAATGTAAAGTAGTGAGTGTACAGCTTGTAAAACAGTGCAAATTTGCTGTCCCCTCTAAAAAACTCAACACACAGCTATTTATGTCTAAACCGCTGGCAACAAACGTGAGTACACCCCTAAGTGAAAATGTTCAAATTAGCCCCAATTAGCCATTTTCCCTCCCAAGTGTTATGCAGGTGTATTAAATTTGGTGTTATCATTCTCACACTGTCATACTGGTCAATGAAAGTTCAACATGGCACCTCATGGCAAAGAACTCTCTAAGAATCTGAAAAAAAGAATTGTTGCACTACATAAAGATGGCCTAGGCTATAACAACAAGACCCTGAAACTGAGCTGCAGCATGGTGGCCAAGACCATACAGCGGTTTAACAGGACAGGTTCCACTCAGAACAGGCCTCGCCATGGCCGACCAAAGAAGTTGAGTGCACATGCTCAGCATCATATTCAGAGGTTGTTTTTGGTAAATAGACTTATAAGTGCTGCCAGCAGGTTCAGATGGTGTCAAGCGTGTGGCAGCAACCAGGTGAGGAGTAAAAATAACAAATACAAGTTTGTCTTGCCTACAGTCAAGCATGGTGGTGGGAGTGTCATGGTCTGGGTCTGCATAAGTGCTGCCGCCACTGGGGAGCTACAGTTCATTGAAGGAATCATGAATGCAGAGCGTGATCCCCTCCCTTCAGATACTGGGCCACAGCGCAGTATTCCAACATGATAACGATCCCAAACACACCTCCAAGACAACCACTGCCTTGCAAAAGAAGCTAAGGGTAAAGGTGATGGACTGGCCAAGCATGTCTCCAGACCTAAACCCTATCAAGCACCTGTGGGGCATCCTCAAATGGAAGGTGGAGGAGCGCAAGGTCTGTAACATCCACCAGCTCCGTGATGTTGTCATGGAAGAGTGGAACAGGACTCCAGTGGCAACCTGTGAAGCTCTGGTGAACTCCATGTCCAAGAGGGTTAAGGCAGTGCTGGAAAATAATGGTGACTACACAAAATATTGATACTTTAGGCTCAATTTAGACATTTTCACTTAGGGGTGTACTCACTTTTGTTGCCAGCGGTTTAGACATTAATGGCTGTGTGTTGATTAATTTTGAGGGGACAGCAAATTTACACTGTTATACAAGCTGTACACTGAGTACTTTACATTGTAGCAAAGTGTCATTTCTTCAGTTTTGTCACATGAAAAGATATAACACAATTTTTACAAAAATGTGAGGGGTGTACCCACTTTAGTGAGATACTGTATATTATATTGCTTACCTCCTAAATCTAGATCCAGTTGAGAATCGTATTTGATCTTTTACAGATAAATATAGCTTTGATAATACAAATGTTACTTATAACTTCAACAATATGATATCTATGTGTATATTTTGCAATACCTTGTTTTACAAAATTCACACTTTGAATATATTTAGCACAATTCCTATTAGTTGTGTAATGTTTTATGATCCAGAACCTTAATCGGTTCTAATGTTACAGTTATATATAATGTATGCTGTTTTATTACCCCATAAAATTTATGAAACAAAAAAAAAAAGAAAGATAAAATAAATTCAGGCTGCAAAATTGGTTACTTTGACACTATTAGGTTGATTTACCAAAGGCTTTTTTCACTAAACTCTGGGTCAAATTCCCTTGCAAAATGTACCTTCCTTTGCAAAGTGAACAGCCTATTTGCCTTTAGTAAATCAACCCTTATAGCCATCATTCTTCTCAACTTCAGCGTCCGCACCTTGGAAAGTCCAGAAATGTATTCAGCCCTTGGCAGTTTTAAACAATATCAGGTACATCTAGCTGTAGTCAAATTTAAATGGAATTGTTCTGTAACACTGAAGACGTTTCATAGCTTACCCAAGCAACTTCGTCAGTTCTTAGTGTCAGGGAGATACCCCAGCATTTATATTCACACCTTAGTGCACCTTAATTCAATCACTGTGAAATGTGTAAATATTAAAAGTCCATGAGCAGGATGGGAGGAGTGAAAGTTGTGGGGATAATCTGTCCTAGTTACATAAACTCATTCAAAACAATTGGTTTACAAAAGAAATAAAAGTGGCCATTTATTTCAAAATGGTACTACCATCCCTGAACAGGTGTGGGGACCTTTGTCACCATCTTTTTTAACCCTTAACCTGGCTATATACTAATAGAATTTTATTTGACTTGATTTTACGTTTTTAGAACATTCAATTTTCTGATCGATTAGTGGGGTCAGAATGACGTCTGTCTTCGACTGTAGTGATGAGAAAATTTGAGGGAGCAGAATTTTTCTCAATGAATGAATTTTACCAGTGCATGTGGTTTTCGTTTATTAAAGTTCAATCAGTCCAAAATTGAAATGAAAGAAAAATAAATTTAGAAGTAATTTTGAACGTTTGTTTGAAAATCTACTTGTATATACCTAGCTTTAGCCATAGAAATTGAGAAACTAAAGCAGCACTTAGATGATTCCGTTTTTTTGTTCAACCAGCAGACTGAATGAAAGAAAATTACCCGATCCACACTTTCGAGGTGGAATCACCCACACTGAACTATTGTTTTCTGATGGCGGGGAGACTTACCCACCGTCAGAACACACTGATCAGCACTGCCAGCTATAACTGGCAGTCCTGATTGAACTGCATTTATCTGACAGGCTGATTGTACATAAGTCAATCGGTAGATCGATTTCTGTACAACCACTGTCTCCATACATGGATCTAAATCGTTCAGTCCCTGCTGAACCAGATGAATTCCAATCCATGTACCAGCTTAACACCTATGCAGGCTTCCTGACACCAACAATGGGGTTATGTAATTAGAAAATAGGGTGGCACCACAATTTTCACACCTCCCAATTGTCCAATTGCTCTTGGACAATAACCATTGTAGCACCCTCTACATAGGTAGGAGCTAGATTATTTTTTTTTGTGAGTATAGGTACATTTTGGCAGGCCCAGCTGGAAGCTAGGCCTGTTTGTTTTGATTTGTGTGGGCTGGGAGTGGCTCAGAGTTAGCGGGCTGGGAGTGGCTCACAGGCAGCATCACTAAGACCTCCCTCTTCTTTCTAGAGCCTTCTGGAAGGTACTAGAAAAAGAGAAGGAGCGGGAAGGTGGAGCTGCCTGGGGTGTGTTAAGGAGCCCTGACCAATCCCCAACCTGGATTGGCAGGGGGTAGGCTTTCCTAAATACCAAGAGTCAGCCCAGCTGGGGAGGAGTTGTAGGGTGGAAGAACTGGAGATGGAGAACTAGGCTGTCAGGGCCTTTGAGGAAGCTCCCCAGTCTGGGGGGGGGTGACCTTGGGCATGGGCTCGGGTGCAGGACAGAGCCCTTCAGGAAAGCGTGAAGATTCTGGACAGGAGGCACAGGAGGAGCAGGTGAGGACAACAAGATCTAGTACTGCCGGGCAAGTCTTAAGGAGGGAACTACCGGTTGCAGCCAGGAGGGCTGGTGAGTAACATGTGCAGTCAGGACTGGGGAGGCACGCCTGAGAGGACTGGGAACATGCAGTCAGAGATGGGTCCAGAGCCATTAGTGAGGTCTGCAATGTCATGGACAGTGGAGTTGGGCAGCTGCAGCCAGGAGGACAGCTTGCACTAAAGACTTTTCATTTCTTGCTTAACCATGGGGGCCTGCCTGAAAAAAATCAATTGCTAAGGCCAGTGTTAGGCCTAACCATGTGCTAACTACTCCTGGGAGATAAAGAGTTGTGCAGGAGGAAGGAAGAGGATTAGTCTGCAAGCAAAGAAAGTGCTGGAGGAGACTGGAGTGGTAACTTGTACAGAGAACTGTATATAGTTGTTCCAATTGATTGATATACAATCAATTGGTAGATTGTATATCAATCAATTGGCGAATTTTATATCAATCAATTGGTAGATTGTATATCAATCTACCAATTGATTGATATATAATCCGCCACTTGACTGATATACAATTCACCGGGCATCTCATAATTCCCTTACCCCATCCAAGTTAAATTCCCTAATAAAAATGACCAAAACAAGCACATGGACTGTTCATTGTCTCAAATTGACTGGGAAGTGAATGCCGGGCTGGGCAGGGTGACAGGTGGGCCACATCACTTAGCAACCCCTACGTAGGGAATGCTACACCATTTACACATTACATGGTGATTGAATTAATGTGGTTGTAAAGGCAGAAGGTTTTTTATCTTAATGCATGCTATGCAATAACCTCATTGTCAGTATGATTATGTCAGATTTTTAAAGGTGAAAGAGGTACAATGTTTCGCATAAAAATTAGGCGTTTTATATTGTAGGTTTGTAATTCTTAGGAATAACTCATATAAATCTGTCCAAAAAAAGAGTCTAGTAGACATTCCAGGTATGATAAAGTTTGAAACACAAAATCATAAATTATAATATAATAAATAACTATAAATAATTATCAAAAAAAAATATTATAATAATAATACAATTTATGCAATAATGTAATCAACTCAAAAACACTGAAATGTGCTCAGTTGCAGAATTGTGTTGGAAACCACTACACAGAGCAGGTAAGTATAACATGTTTATTATTTTTGACTAAAAAAAAAACTTTACAATCACTTTAAGGACGGTGTCCAGCTACTGGATATACCATGACCTAAATAAATGAAAACCCTCCCAGACAATATCAAGTATCAGCCAGAGCTTATAAGACCTGTGGTTTCATCTGGAATAAACAGGGAAAGAGTTATTATTTTGCATAAACTTTACAATGAAATGTTCTGTAAGCAATTTTCTTAAAATGAATAGAGCAGGGCATCATTTACCTTGTTCGAATACTGATCTGCCAAGGCCAAGAATTTTGATATGCTTCACACCTAGTCAATTTTCCAAAGCACATTGTTTTTCCTGTTTTTTTGGGCTTTCCACACGCAATTTCTGTTGAGGCTTAAACAGTAAAATACATTAAAGTGGAACTCTACCCATAACAACTTGATAAAAAATAATTTTCTTTAGCAAGGAACATACATTCCACATGAATAATTATGCTACCAAAACTAGTGTGTGCTGTAAATTGCTTGCAGCATTGCTCCTGTTTCTTCTTGCTGGAGGCTGCCATTTTGCTGAAGCCCTAAGCCCCAGCAGTAAGTCATAAAGTGGAACTAAACCCATCAATTTACCCATTTCAAAAACCAGTTACATTCCTGGAATGCTGGAAATGCAAACTGTCACATTTGATTGTATCCTCAACCAAACTGTCAAACCATCAAATGGCTGGTGTCATAACTGATCACATGGGCAGCACCTCGGCAGTTGCAGTTCAAACAGAAGCAGCTTCCTTGGCTGTAAAGGATACGAGGGTTTAATTTCGCTTTAAAGCGGAAGTAAACCCATTGATTTGATAGTTTCAAAAAACAGTTAACATTCCCGGCATGCCGGAAAATGCTAGCTGTCACATCTGCTTGTGCTCTCAACCAAACTGTCAAACCATCCAATGGCCAGTGTCATAAGGGATCACATGTGCAGCATCATGGCAGTTACAAATTAAACAGAGGCCAAGAAGGCAGCTTCCTTGGCTAAAAATGATCACAGGGTTTGCAGATCAGCCTCTACAAACTACAAACTCTACAAAGTGCCTAAAAATGTAGAGCAACTGAGCAACTGAGCATGTGCAGAGCAGGGTGAGACAATGTATTTTTTGTTTTTTTAAACAGTATAGGCACTTATTTTGATATGTTTTACATAGCTATACAGTACCTGCAAAAGGGGCCACCCTGAAGTAATCTAGGAGGACTTAATTTTAAGACTAAAGTACCACTTTAACATCAGATCAGTGGAGGAGCAGTACATAACATGAGCACATAACATTTCACACCCTTATGGGCGTCAGCAATTATTACATTTCCACTATAGGCCTGATTATTCAGCAAGAACTTTGTCATTACTTTAGATAACAAAATAATGCATATATTGTACTTTTTTGTGAACAAACTAGACTTTTTTCTGGCAATGTGGTCTTGCAAAATGATTTCATTTTCTATATAATCCATAGGCAAAAAGGCATAACTAAATGCAATTTGTCTCCTGCTCTTAGCCATTCGCTAAAAGGCAGAGCCAGCTGTCAATCAGGTAGCCTGGGAAATAAACCGCTATCAGCTGACTTTGAATCACAGGAGAACAAAAGTAAATACTCTCCTGTTACCCTCAAGAGAAGTACAGCCAAAAAAAGCCACATTAAAGGTCACACTTTTAAGCAAATATGAATGAAATAGTAAAAACAATACACTGTTACACTGTATTTACTTAACTTTGTAATTTTTGAATAAAGTATTTTTGAGTATACCGCTGACAGTTTCCACTCTTCTTTTGAGGTATGGACCTCTTTTGGGACTATCCTTGTCAGTAACCCCCCTCTTTTTTCAGTGATGCCCAGGTCCTATTGGTGAGCTCCACCCAAGATTGGGTGAGTCGGTACTTCTTTCCCAGACCCTGACACGTGGTACAGCGTCAGTTAGGCCCACGTCCACCAATTCCCTCCCCCTCCTCCCTTATTCTTGTGTTTACTTAACCCCTTAGAGCAGGCGTCTGCTAGCCTTTTAGGGGCTTTAGAATGCTGGGAGGCAGGGTGGGGCTTATGGTCATGTGTCCGCTGTGATTGTCTGTCACGGCAATGAACGGGAGCTTTCCGTTAGCTGCTGGTAACTGTTCCGGGAGCGTGCAGAGTGCGCACTTTCGGCACAGTTCTATCGGTCCTGTTGCATGCAAACATGTGGCAAGTCGGTGCAAAGGCCCAGCCGCCAGAGCCACATATTTGCTCATGCTCAAAGAGGTTAATGACAATACAATGTTGCATTACATTTACTTTAGGTGGTTAAAAAACTTTGACATGAAATATAAACAAAGCATATCCCTCTATAGTGTGTACTTGTTTCACTTCAGAGCACTAAGTGTGCCGCTGCCTCATTCCTATACTATCTGCATTAGTCAGTTCTGACAAATTTCCTGACATCACCCTCCCCTCACTGAGGTCTGCAGAGTGTAACTTCAGCTCCTGGTCCCATGCGTTATGAAAGTTCAGACAAGCTGTATAAATTCTGCACTTTGAATGACTGTAGAGAAGAGAGGGCTGCAGATAAACAGGTACAACTCATATAGGAGTGTTTGTTTCATCTCTGTGCATCACCTCAGGCTAGTCACTTCACTGGGTATATGTATAGTTTACAGCCACTTTAATGACACTTGCAGACAATCTGCAAGTATCATCTTACTCAGAAGCAGCTGCATAGCAATTCTCGGCTGTTATTTTGACAGCTGGTGATTGCTGGTAATAGTGGCGGGAGGTGCAGTGGCAAGGGGAGAGGAGCTGAATCCTAGACATTTGGTAAAGTTTTTTTAGGGTGTATTTCCTGCACTTAACATCCTCAAGTTGTTAATGATTGTTACCAAATTCCGTTACACTCTGCGAAGTGTGTATTCAGTTAATCTAAACCCCCTGCTTTTGCACTGACTAAACTGGTCAATGAAAGGTCACTCTCTACGGGTTGGCTGGATGCAGAACTCGAAAGTTTTTTAAGAGAGAATGTACAGTGATGTGCATAGTGTACTTTAGAAATCTTACTGGAGCAGTATTTCAATACATATATAGTAGCAGAGAGTTGTACCTTGTTAGCTACTAATCAGTACAGAAAGTTTGGGGTTTTGGTTGATATTTCTAAATGGCTAGTTTTTAGAAATGCAACTTTTCTTCATCACACCTTACAAAATATTAGATGTGAGAATAACACGAATGTTGCGTGCCACTATACCTCAACATACCCATTAAAATTGTATTGTGCAACTCTCTGTGTTGCCTAACTTACATGTACCAAAGCTATGTTAAGGTCTGCCTACACAATCCCTACAATTTGTATGCAATCGGGCAGGCCCTTGCAATTCATAGTTGTTGGTGTCATATATATCAAGGACATTTTATTTTTATTTCACTGTATCTGTGGTTTTCCGGACCATTATTGTATAGTCTAACGAAGAAACCTAACATGTTTCGACAGCTTGCATCTTTAAAAATGTAAGGAATTGAACAGCTCAACCCCCCCCCTCCCCAAAAAAAAAAAAAAATTGGCAAAAACTATTTTGTGTGACGCCAGATTGGCTGATAAACATTTATTGGAGAAAACTAGAAGAGAAAATTTTGTCTGTTGTAGTGTCCCTAGACAGGCAATATGTTGGGTTTGGAGAAAACCCAACATATTGCCACAAACCCTGGAGAAATGTCAGGAATGGAATGTACCGTAAGAATTCCCCCTTCCTCAATACCATTCTAAACTGGTGGTACCCAAGCTTGATCTCACACAGCTTCAGTCAGTGTCAACTTATGACAGTTTAATATATTGGATAGAATGAACTACAGGGGGTTTTCCATTTTAATGAATAACACATTGTTTTCTTAATAATATATGATCAATTTGCTAAAAATATAGTAATTACACAATTTATATCCTAAAAGGTATGCATATTAGAAAAATGTAACTGAGTTTTTCTTGCAGCAGCTAAATTAACCACTTCAATACCAGGCACTTTCACCCCCTACCTGCCCAGTGGCAGTTTTCAGCGCTGTTGCACTTTGAATAACAATTGCGCGGTCATGCAAAACTGTACCCAAATGAAATTGTTATAATTTTTTTCACACAAATAGAGCTTTATTTTGATGGTGTTTAATTACCACTGGCTTTTTCATTTTTTTTCTAAGTAAACAAAAAAAGACTTAAAATGTAAAAAAAAAAATGTGGAAAAGTAGACTACAATTGTTTTTTTTTTTTTACATACTGTCATGCAGTGCAGTACAGTGTCATCATATAACTGGCGTGGCGGTGATCAGGGACCCTGACTTGTAACAGTATGTAAAACAAAATATTTTTACATTGTTTCTCAAATTTTTTTTTCTATTACATTTTTTTTTTACGATTTTGCTTTTAACATACTGTGACCAGAGCAATAAAGTGACAGTAACACTGTACTACTCTAGGAAGGTAATCGGGATTTTCTTTTTTTGCACACTATGATTGCTTATAGCAGTGAATTTCACTGTTATAAGCAACCATTTTTACTGAATTAAATGGATTCATTCAGTGCCAACCATTGTGGTTAGCTATGATTGACCACAGGTAATCACATGGTACAGATGGGCTGTGATTGACCCTGTCTGTGCCATGTGATCACTGTGACCAATCACAGAGATCAACACAATAGTACACAATGGATGACAGGAATGAAAGCCATCCATTGTGTACAATTGTCATGTGATCTGCTGTGATTGGTCACGGCTGGTACACTGATCTGTTATCTGTGGGTAATGTGTCTGTGCGAGGCCCGTTCCGGGGAGCACATCATATGGTGTCCACCCAGAGTGGTGCGTGTCCTAACTGGCCTTAATTTGTGTATAGGCCAGGCAGGAACAAAGCACATGAATAACTCTGATGGACTTTTTGTAATCTCCCAGTAACTACCCTAGATTATAAGGCTTCATGTTATCTTGTATAAGTTATAAAATGAGTATGGAGAATATTTACCACAGGTAGGAATTTCACAGTAATCCCAACTAACTGGGCCTGGACTTGCTACAAAGCACCATGGGCCATTTATATCTCCATCAGGGTTCCTGCAGTACTGTGATAAGAAGAAAATACAAAGATGCGCATTAGAAGTGAAATTATTTAGTACACTTGAACTATACCCACTTTATAGTATATGATGTATTGTAATAATATATGATACCCTTTTTCCATATAATCACATTTTAAAGCATGTGGCCTATAAATAATTTCAGTAAAATGAAAATTAAGGGCCAGTGTCTATGGACGTAGATGGACAAAAGATGCTTTTGACATCGGTTTCAGCTGCTTGTGAGACTATTCAGAATTCATTACAGGTACATTTTTACTGTAGTTGACCTGTTTCAAACTGCTTTTGCAGTCCCATAGACTTGTATGGGAAGAGAAGCAATTCTGCAGCAGAGAAAAGCCCACCGATACAGGCCCTAAGTCAAATCTTTCTGTTGAAATAATTAAACAAAGAAAAAAAAAAACATACACTGTAGTAGAGCATCGAAGCGGCAAAAGACTATAAGGAATAAGGAATGAACAGGTAATACTTATACCAAACAAATTATCAAATATATTACAAAGGCAAAAGCATCCTAAAATAATAACAGCATTGAAATCCTATATATACACTATACTGAATAAATACAGTATATATTTTTACACACACACACACACACTCGTAGATACTTTATTTTGTAGTCACACGTGTATTCTACTTTTAGTATAAATGTAGCGCTGGTAGATTTTCCAATCTACCGCTTATGTGTAAATTTAATGGGTCATCTGGGCTGTACATAGTTCAGATTTAATTTACTGTTAGATTAGCCTCTGTTCCAGTTTGGCTGTGTTGCATGCAGTTCCGCATTCTGCCTGTGGGTGTCGTTGTCACTCTGGGTCGGTGTTGGAAAGCAGCAAGCTGAAGTATATAAGTGCTCTTCTTCTGGTCTTCTTCTTCTCCGGGTTGCATTCTGGGAGAAGGTATTTATGGGACAGACGCCATGTTTCTTGGAGCTTTACCTCGTGGCCCTCCTGGCCTAAAGGTATGTGTTAGTGAGTTCTACCTCGCGGCCCTCCGGCAGCCGTGCGGGTAGACCCAGAATCCTGTCTGGGGCCTGCTATGGCTGGGATGGTCCTGTGCTGTCTGTCCTGCGGGAAGAAGCCGGACAATTGGGAAGATCCAGGGGAGAACCCATCTTGGAAGGGACCATGCAAGCCTGGTCTTAAGAAGGGCCTGGTGACTCGATTGGAGGACGCATCTTAAACTAATCTACCGCACAAGTACTGCGGGTCGGCTTAAAGGTTCTGGTGCTGTGTTTGCTGTTCATGGAAAACTACTACATCCTGTGGCAGAGGATCGTACACTTTTGTTTCACTCAAGTCTGTGGCAGAGACTTTTTGTCTGCTAGGTTAGTGAGAGAGACCTATCCGGGCGGGCAAAGATTTAATCCTGAACGGAGAATATATTCACCCCTGAGACTTCAATTCATTAGTGCTACACCAAGAAAAGGTATTTGAGCTTCCCTGCAACTCTTCTTCTACCTCTTTCCTGCTACTTCTTCCAGTTATCTCCCATTAAAGCATTGGAAAAGTACTCAAGTGACTGGTACCTACATTGTTCTGATAATAAGGTTAACGTGGACTCTAAGTTCGGTGTTGGTGAAATTACAGGTAAAAAAGGTGACGGTAACAGCCTGCTTTAAATCAGCAGCTCCACTGTGAGTTAGTGCTACATAAAATATTACATTATTATTATCTGATGAAGTTTATTTTCAAACTATCTTACATTTTTATCCAATCCAGCATCTGGGTGAGTTATTGGTGTAAAACTGTTGTGTGGATGAGGCGTCTGGGAGCTCCATTCTTGACAGGTATAGCCTTTAACAGTGACTGATCTTGTACCACGATAATCTTGACCTTTACCAATAACACAATCTGACAGACAAATTAAATGAAACTAATTAGCATTGTATTGAACTACTGGATATAGCTTTGTGTGTTGTTTACAAATGAAGCCTTTTCATTGGTTGGATTCCCTGGGTATTTTAAACCAAAAGGAAATGTAATGCATGCATGGCCATATTTTCCATTTGTATCCTGATTTGAGATATAAAGAGAAGATCCGTACTAAAGAACAGGGAAATTACTAAAGTGCACCAGAAATTTAAAGTGTCAACATACAAAGGTCTCTGCACATAGTTTTGGTAGTCTTTTAAAGCAGCACAGGAGCTCTAATGCCGTGTACACACGGGCGGACTTTTTGGCATCAAAGGTCCGACGGTCTTTCCGACGGACTTTCGAACGAACGGACTTGCCTACACATGATCACACCAAAGTCTGACGGATTTGTATGTGATGACGTACGACTGGACTAAAATAAGGAAGTTGATAGCCAGTAGCCAATAGCTGCCCTAGCGTTGATTTTCGTCCGTCAGACTAGAATACAGACGAGCGGATTTTTCGACCGGACTCGAGTCCGTCGGAAAGATTTCAAAAACATGTTTCAAATCTAAAGTCTGTCTGATTTTTGCCCGAAAAAGTCAGCTGCAGGTCCAATGGAGCACACACACTGTCGGACCAGTCCGGTCGTAAAGTCCGCCTGTGTGTACACGGCATAACAGACCTGCACTACTATTCTGTTGACGCTTTCAAATATTATATTTCATTACGGATTCCTCTTTAAAACTTAAATGTATTAGTGAATAAACTACCAATAATCCTATAGTCCAGTGAAGGCGAACCTTGGCACTCCAGATGTTTTGGAACTACATTTCCCATGATGCTCCACTACACTGCAGAGTGCATGAACATCATGGGAATTGTAGTTCCAAAACATCTGGGGTGCCAAGGTTTGCCATCACTGCATAGTCCAACACTTTGCAAATATCACAACAACATATTAGGGCCTATTTAAAAAAATCAGCAAGAGAGCTTTTTTTTTTTTTTCTTTTTTTTGTTTTTACAAAAGACAGCAGAAAATGTCACCTTACTTGGCACTAAAATAGCTCCTGATTTATAAAAGTTTGAAATTGCAGTTATAATGTGCATATTAATGGAAATGTTATGGGATTGTTGCTCTAGATTCTCTCAATTGAAAGTAATGAATTGTTTGATTTAGGGTGGCATTGGGAAAAAAGTAAATAATTCCTTATAAATCTGCAACATAGATTTCAATGTTTTTTTCACCTAATTTTGAGTAGGTCCTCCTTTTGCCACCCAAAACAGCCCTGACCTGTTGTAGCATGGATGCCACTATACATATGCTATGGTATCTGGCAGCAAGGCATCAAGGCAGTGGTATCTGGCATCGGTAGCAGACCCTTTAAGTTTTGTAACTTGTGAGGTGGGGTCCCCATGGATTGCACTTGTCTTTCCAGCACATCCCATAGATGCTTGATAGGCCAAGTCAACACCTCAAACTCGTCATAGTGTTCCTCAAACCATTCTTGAACTATTTTTGCAGTGTGACAGGATGACTTATCCTGCTGAAAGGGGCCTCTGCCATCAGGGAATATTGTTTCCATGAAGAGGCGTACTTGGTCAGTAACAATGTTTAAGTAGTTAGTACATGTCAAGTAACATCCACATAAATGCCAAGACTCAAGATTTCCCACTAGACGTAAACAATTCGCTTAGTTCCGAATATAAATTCGGACAAATCTTTGGTTATCTGGATGTATCTGAATCTCCAAATTAAATAGTAAGGAATTTTGTTGAAATTCATTATATATACGTATTTCGTATATTCTAATGCCCCGTGCACACGGTCGGACATTGATCGGACATTCCGACAACAAAATCCTAGGATTTTTTCCGACGGATGTTGGCTCAAACTTGTCTTGCATACACATGGTCACACAAAGTTGTCCGAAAATCTGATCATTCTGAACGCGGTGACGTAAAACACGTACGTCAGGACTATAAACGGGGCAGTGGGCAATAGCTTTCATCTCTTTATTTATTCTGAGCATGCGTGGCACTTTGTGTGTCGGATTTGTGTACACACGATCGGAAATCATGACAACGGATTTTGTTGTCGGAAAATTTTATAGCCTGCTCTCAAACTTTGTGTGTCGGAAAATCCGATGGAAAATGTGTGATGGAGCCTACACACGGTCGGAATTTCCGACAACAAGGTCCTATCACACATTTTCCGTCGGAAAATCCGACCGTGTGTACGGGGCATAACAAATTTCAAATTTTCAAAATGATTTGAATTTGGATCAGTCGAAGGACTGGTGAATGATCGGCCGATTTGAATTCTGTGTGAAGATAAGCTGGTTGTTAAGGAGTGGGCTGGGACAGCTGAATGTAAACAGAAATGCCAGCATATAAAAAAATGTGAAAAAAAAAACAGCGTTGGCTCCCCCCAATCCATACCAGGCCCTTTGAGTCTGGTATGGATGTTAAGGAGAACCCCATGCAAAAATTATAAAAAAATTGTGTGGGCCCCCCAAAATCTTTACCAGACCCTTATCAGAGCATGCAGCCTGGCAGGCCAGGAAAGGGGAGATGAGCGAGTGACGCCCTCTCCTAAACCACACCAGGCCACATGCCCTCAACATGGGGGGTCCTTTGGGGCAGGGGGGTTCCCCAAAGCATGTTGTCCTTATGTTGATGGGTACAAGGGCCTCTTCCCCACAACCCTGGCCCGGTGGTTGTGGGGATCTGCGGGCGGGGGGGCATATCAGAATCTGGAAGCCCCCTTTAATAAAGGGTCCCCCAGATCCCAGCCCCCCCATGTGAATAAGTCTGGTGCTCAAAGGGTTTATAAAACACAACACCAGTTTTTGACAAGTCCTTTATTTAAAAAAAAACACCAACCCGAGCAGAAAGAAAAAGTCGCCCATAGAACACGACTGTTCCCGCCTAGGGATACAGCCGCATGACAGGTAAACAGTGGCAGGGTTACCTGGTGATGTAACCGGGTGACTCCGCCCCGTGTCTATCTCTCATTGGGCGGGTGCCATTTTCACATAAACATGGGGGAAGGGTTACCTAGTGACATCATCGGTTGATCCCGCCGCATAATGAGCGGTAGACATGGGGACAGGGTCATCCAGGTTGCATCATCGGGTAACCCCACCACTACGTTTACCACTCATCCAACTGTGTCCCTGGGCAGGAGAAGTCGTGTTTGGTGGGCAACATTTTTTTTTCTTTTTGTTCAGTTTGGCGTTTTTATGTTTTTTTTTAAATATAGGACTTGTCAAAAACTGGTGTTGTGTTTTTATTAACTTTGACTTTTTTGGTGAATGAGTAGGGTTATTATGTACCCCATACTCATTCACATGGCGAGGGCCTGGATCTGGAGGCCACCACTGTTAAAGGGGGCTTCCAGATTCCGATAAGTAACCCCACACACCCACAAGCCAGGGTTGTGGGGAAAAGGCCCTTGTCCCCATCAACATGGAACAAGGAGCTTTGGGGAGGGGGCAGAGCCCTGCATTCTTAAGCACCCCTCCATGTTGAGAGCATGTGGCCTTGTATGGTTCTGGGGGTGTGGGGGGTGCTCGCTTGTTCCTCCCTTTTCCTGGCCTGCCAGGTTACATGTTCAGATAAAGGTGTGGTATGGATTTTGGGGGGACCCCACACCATTTTTTTTAAATATTGGCCGAGGGGCCTGGTGGGGGGGTGACCCAAACCTGTTTTTTTTCAGATTTTTTATTTGCCAGCAGTCCTGATTACATTCAGCTATCAGCAGGGAAGCCCGCTGAAAGCTGATAAGTCATTGGTTGTTAAGGGCGCGGCAGCTGGCTTCCTGGCCTGCTCCTTAACAACCAGCTATTTGTCTTTGCTTGGCCCGTCCCTTCCTTCTCTGAGCTGGCCGCTCAGCTGTTGGCTAATTGCCAGCTCCAATCTCTCCACAGTTACTCAGCTGTTGATGATATTCTGCTTGTCAACCCTGCCTACTTAAGCCATCCAGCCCAGAGGATCTCTGCCTTCACCTTAGTCAACATCACAGAGACACTCTCTTACAGTCCCGTTAAAAGACTTGCTTGGCTGACATCCCTTCTGGCTCCAGATCCTGCTTGCTGTTTTACTACGCTCATCTCCGGCTCCCTGATGTTTGGCTTGTCTGACTATCCGTTCCAGTTGCTAAACTCTGGCTATGTTTTGACTACGTTTTGTTCTATTTACTTTTATTATTAAACAAGTGTGATTTAACTGTACTTCTGTCTTGGTCTGATTTCATGGTTCCTGACACTATTCTTCACACAGAACTTGAATTGGTCGATCAGTTTGACAGATCTAAATTCGATTGTTCTGAAAATTTGGAATTCGTTAGAAAATTAATAAACAAAATAAAATCTTGAAACGAATCAATGAAATGAAATTAGTAACATATCAAATCTATCTGAAACTAAACACATTTTTCTGTTCTGCACATGTCTATTTCCCAGCAGAACATTTTCCCATACTGCATAATGGTGCCATTTCTTCCCCAGGTAAGCGACGCACAAGCACCTGGCCATCCAGATGTAAAAGAAAATATGATTCATCAGACCAGGCCACCTCCTTCCTTAGCTCCATGGCCCAGTTTTGATGCTCATGTACCCATTGTAGGTTCTTTTGACTGTGGACACGGGTCAGCATGGCACCCTGACTGGTCTGGGGCTAGGTAGCCCCATACACAACGAACTGCAATGTCCATTTTTTCAATTTCTATACTTTTAACACATCAGCTTCAGGGACAACATGTTTACTTGCTGCCTAATATATGCCATTGACTTTTAGATGCCATTGTAATGAGATAATCAATCTTATTCACTTAACCTGCCAATGTTTATTAAGTTATGAAAAAAAAATAGGCACAGCAATTTTAGTCATAGATAGGTTACGTGAAGTGTACATATGTAGCCAAACTTTTTGCCTTAGCTTCAGCTAGAATAAGGAAAGGTTAAAGTGTAAGTTCACCTTCACAGAAAATTTGTAAGGTGAACTTACAATGGACTCCCTCACCATGCCCCCCGGTCCCACTGTACCTGAGTCACGCAATCCCCCCTGTCAGACACTGGGTCGCCACTTCACCGGTCCGGGGATTTGAAATTCCTGCAGCTTAATCTCCTATCCGTACCTCCCAGTGTGTACGGATAGAAGGCATTCTAATTGTCCAGCACTGTCACATTGACGACGCTGACCAATCAGAATCCGCCTAGCCCGTCCTGGAGGGCAGGGAGAAAGCCAGGAGGATTTCAAATCCGTAGATCCGTAAAGCGGCGCCCTGATGACTGACAGCGGGGGATCGTCGGGGATCGCGAGACTTCAGCCCAGTGGGACCGGGGGTGGGGATGAACTTACCCTTTAACACCCCTATAACCTTATTAAGTTTTTGTTTTGTTTTGTTTTATTTTGTTTTGCTGTCTGATGGGTTGCTGACACATGGAAGATTTTCCTGAAATGCAAAAAGAAATAAAAATAGATTTATACCCTTTTATTTATATTTAGGTGACAGATCTATAATTTTGGATCTCCCCTCACTTTCTGTCTTAGTGACAATAGTTACATAGTTACATAGTTAGTCAGGTTGAAAAAAGACACAAGTCCATCCAGTTCAACCTTAAATACAATAAATTAATAAAATTAAAAAAATCATACAATCCAATATACCCAATTTTATACCCACAGTTGATCCAGAGGAAGGCAAAAAACCCCAGCAGAGCATGCTCTCCAATTTAATACAGCAGGGGAAAAAATTCCTTTCTGATCCCCCAAGAGGCAATCGGATTTTCCCTGGATAAACTTTACCTATAAATGTTAGTACCCAGTTATATTATGTACATTTAGGAAAGTATCCAGGCCTTTCTTAAAGCAATCTACTGAGCTGGCCAGAACCACCTCTGGAGGGAGTCTATTCCACATTTTCACAGCTCTTACTGTGAAGAAACCTTTCCGTATTTGGAGATTAAATCTCTTTTCCTCTAGACATAAAGAGAGCCCCCATGCCCTCTGTGTTGACCGTAAAGAGAATAACTCAACACCAAGTTCATTATATGGACCCCTTATATATTTGAACATGTTGATAATATCCCCCCTTATTCTCCTCTTCTCAAGAATGAATAAATTCAGTTCCTCTAATCTTTCCTCATAGCTGAGCTCCTCTATGCCTCTTATCAGTTTGGTTGCCCTTCTCTGCACTTTCTCTAGTTCCCCGATATCCTTTTTGAGAACTGGTGCCCAAAACTGAACTGCATATTCCAGATGAGGTCTTACTAATGATTTGAATAGGGGCAAAATGATATCTCTCTCTCTGGAGTCCATACCTCTCTTAATACAAGAAAGGATTTTGCTCGCTTTGGAAACCGCAGCTTGGCATTGCATGCTATTATTGAGCTTATGATCTACCAAAACCCCCAGATCCTTCTCCACTACGGATTTGCCCAGTTGTACTCCCCCTAGCATGTATAATGCATGCATATTCTTAGCCCCCAAGTGCATAACTTTACATTTCCCAACATTAAACCTCATCTGCCACATAGTTGCCCAATTAGACAGTGCATTGAGGTCAGCTTGTAAATTGGAGACATCCTGTAAGGACGTAATTCCACTGAATAGCTTGGTGTCATCTGCAAAGACAGAAATGTTACTTTTGATCCCAGACCCAATATAATTTATAAAGATATTAAAAAGTAAGGGTCCCAGCACTGAACCTTGGGGTACACCACTGATAACCTTAGACCATTCAGAGTAAGAATCATTAACTACTACTCTCTGAATTCTGTCTTTTAGCCAGTTTTCTATCCATTTACAAACTGATTTTTCCAAGCCTGTAGACTTTACCTTACACATGAGCCGCGTGTGGGGAACTGTGTCAAACACTTTTGCAAATTCCAAGTATACCTCGTCCACGGCCACCTCTCTGTCCAAGGTTTTACTTACCTCTTCATAAAAAGAAATCAGGTTTCTCTGACAACTTCTGTCTTTCATGAATCAATGCTGTCTGTTGCTTAAAATGTTTTTTCCAGCAAGAACTCGTCTATGTGGTCTTTTATTAAACGCTCCAGTATCTTCCCGACTAGAGAAGTTAAACTAACAGATCTATAGTTACTTGGTAAAGACTTTGATCCCTTTTTAAATATAGGCACCACGTTCGCACTGCACCAATCCAGTGGTACTGTTCCTGTCATTAATGAGTCCCTAAAAATTAGATACAATGGCTTTGAAATTACAGAGCTCAATTCTTTTAGGATCCGTGGGTGGATGCCATCAGGTCCAGGTGCTTTACCCACCTTTATTCTGTCTAAATATTTCTGGACCATATCACTTTTGAGCCATTGTGGATCATTCGGGGCTGTGTCAATACCACCCCCATTATGGACATGAGCTCCCCCATGCTCTTTTGTATACACAGCTGAAGAAAGTATTTAATAAATTAGCCTTCTCTTTGTCCCCAGTCACCCACTCTAGATTATTTTGTAAAGGGACTACATGCTCAGACCTGACCTTTTTACTATTAATATATTTGAAGAATTTTTTGGGGTTTGTCCTACTATCTTTTGCAATCTGTCGTTCGTTTTGAATTTTTACATCCTTGATTTCTTTTTTACATATTCTGTTAAATTCTTTGTAACATTTAAACGACACTAGCGTTCCTTCATTTTTGTATTTTTTAAAAGCTCTTTTCTTATTGCTTATAGCTTTTTTAACTTTGACTGTGAGCCACAGGTTTTGTTTTTAGCCTTTTAAACTTATTGCCCATGGGAAGATACTTTGCAGTGAGGTCCCAAACAATTTGTTTTAAGAGTTTGCATTTCTGTTTATCGATACAAATATTCCCTCCCAGTCTAAATCCTGGAGAGCAGCCCTCATCCTTGGAAAATTTGCTCTCTTGAAGTTAAGTGTTTTTATCTTTCCCGTATGTATTTCTTGTTTACAGCTAACATCAAATGAAATCATGTTATGATCACTGCTACTCAGGTGTTCCTTTATCTGGACATTAGTAATAAGCTCTGCATGGTTTGAGATTACCTGGTGCAAAAGAGCTTCATTCCTAGTTGGGGCCTCAATAAACTGGACCATAAAATTGTCCTGTAATAGGTTTATAAATTTTTGCCCTTTAACTGTCCCAGCAGTACCATTACTCCAGTCAATTTCTGAGTAGTTAAAATCCCCCATTATTACCACCGTCCCAGCCCTTGCAGCCCTTTCCATCTGTGCAAGGAGCTGAGTCTCCACCTCCTCGTTAACATTGGGTGGTCTATAACAAACTCCAATGATTAACTTTGAACTACGCACATCTATATGCAGTCCCACCCATAATGCTTCAGACTCATCACACTCCATCAACCAGGTCCTCTTTCACACTTGCTTTGAGATCACTTCTCACATAGAGACAGACCCCGCCACCTTTCCTTTTTACCCTTTCTCTTCGAAAGAGTGCACAGCCAGGAATATTATTAGCCCAGTCATGTGAGGGTTGAAGCCAAGTTTCAGCAATACCGATTACATCATAGCTCTCCTCATGCACCAAAGCTTCCAACTCACCTATTTTGCTTGGCAGACTTCTGGCATTGGTGTACAAACACTTTAATGCATTATTACATTTTGCTCTGGTGTTTTTCATATCATTTTTAGTAGTACAAATGGCACTATAGTTTCCAATGGCTGTTTGCAACATGGGAAATTTCTTGTCACCTGCCATAACCCTTCCCCCATCTATCCCCATTCCACCCTCCATTAATATCTGACCCCCAACTGACCTGTCTGCCCGATGTAATTCTAGTTCACCCTCCCCCCTCAATCCTAGTTTAAATACTCCTCCAGCCTTCCCATAAACCTCTCCCCCAGCACAGCAGACCCCCTTCTATTCACGTGCAAACCGTCTTTAGCATATAGGTTGCACCCCAATGAAAAGTCAGCCCAGTGCTCTAGAAACCCAAATCCCTCCTCCCTACACCAGGTCTTTAGCCATGTATTCAGCTCTCTAATCACCCCCTGCCTTTCCTGTGTTGCGCACAGGCAATATTTCAGAGAATATCATCTTGGAGGCCCTTCCCTTCAACTTGCAGCCTAGTTCTTTAAATTGATTCTTAAGGAGCCTCCACCTTCCATGTATACTGTCATTGGTTCCAACATGGACCAAGACAGCTGGGTCATGCCCAGCCCCTCCCAGTAATTTATCCACCCGGTCCACCACATGCCAAACCCTAGCACCAGGGAGACAGCAAACCATTTGGTTGAGACGATCCTAGTGACAAATTACTCTATCAGTCCTTATGATTATAGAATCCCCTATAACCACCAACTGTCTAGGCCTACCTGCACTGCCCTCACCATCTCTACTAGATGGGCTGCTCTCCCGGCTGTTAGGGGTAGCAGTGAAATCTGGGGCTGCCACCTACACATCTTCACCCAACTTGGCAAATTTGTTTTGATGCACAAATACAGGCCTTCCTTTTCTGCAAGCCCCTTCCACTCCCTCTAACTACATTAACCCATCTTCCTATCCGATAATCTTGACTTGCCCCTCCTCATCAACCCTACTGACCACCTGCTCAGCGAACAGAGGGCCCCTTTCAAGGTTGTCCTTTCTGCCCAGTGTTGCAACTTGCTCCTCCAGATCTCTAATGCGAGCTTCCAGAAGGGCAACCTGCTCACATCTGTCACAGGGGTATCCATCCTGGAGCTGTTGCACCAATTTTGCATACATGTGGCACACTGTGCACTGAGAAAAACCTTCAACCCTGCTAGCACTCATTTCCCAGTTACAATACAATTACTTAAAGGAAGTTTAAGATGTTACTTACAGGTTAGAAGACTCCTGTCTTAACTCCCGTTTTCAACTCCTGATTATTTACTCTCCACTTTAGTTCAAAATTCCACTAATGTTCACAAAATCCACATGCAAGCCACCATGAGCAGGGAGCAAGCTCCTAGGGGAGTTTGTATAGATACTTTTATACACCTGTGAACAATTAACCTCTCCCATTAATTAGCAGGAATAATAAAAAAAAAAAAAAGCTGTTTAAAAAGTGTCAGAAAAAAGGAGAGGAAAAAAAGTATTTTAAAAACTGCTAGCAAATGTATCAAATAAAGGAGGAAAAACAAACAAACCCCAAAACAACACTTGCAAGTAGAAGCAGTCAAAAGCACAACTCCTGGTTATTAACTCTCCACTTTAGTTCAAAATTCCACTTATGTTCACAAAATCCACACGCAAGCCACCATCAGCAGGGAGCAAGCTCCTAGGGGAGTTTGTATAGATACTTTTATACACCTGTGAACAATTAACCACTCCCCTTAATTAGCCGGAAAAGAAAAAAAAAAGCTGTTTAAACAGTGTCAGAAAAAAGGAGGGGAAAAAAAGTATTTTAAAAACTGCTAGCAAACGTATCAAATAAAGAAGGAAAAAAAAAACCCCAAAAACAACAACACTTGCAAATAGAAGCAGTCAAAAGCACAACTCCTGGTTATTAACTCTCCACTTTAGTTCAAAATTCCACTTATGTTTACAAAATCCACACACAAGCCACCATCAGCAATAGACACCAGGATAAACAGGGTAGTGAATCTCCTCAGGGGGGACACAGACGCCATGTATAAATATCATGTGGGATTTTTCCTCTGTTAGAGACAGTAGGGCCTGTTTATAATATATGTAAAGGAAATTTGTAAGTTCTGTATATAATTATATTCTATTTTGTATGTAATGCACATTGCCCTCATTGTGCAACGGCACTAATAATGTTTTCATTACATGTTTGCATTCTTTCGAGTCCTGATTAGAATTAGTCTGCCTATGTTACCATAAATGTACAATTGTAATATTAATGTGATACCTACATAATCATGTGTATAAAAACCTCCAATTGCGTCATAATAAATAAGAGCAGTTATTTGGAGAGATGCGGAGTGTATCTTTTGTGTATGTTTGTTCTGTCTCAAGGAGCAGATAGCTAAACCTCTTGTCCCAGTAACTTCAGATACCATATTTCTTTGATCTCAGTTTTATTAGAACAAGCCAGGTAAAACTACAAATGACAGAAATAGACTTCGATAAGTACAATATTGCATACAATACAGCATACATTGCAGAAACAACGATATACAATACAAGATGTGATAGTAAAAACATACTTTTTAAGTTCTCTAAGGGGTGATGGCGATAGATTGAGAAAGACATGTCTTGCTTCCTGCAATGTCTTGAAAAGAATGGTGGCTGGTTCACTTCCTGTGAAGATTCTACCCAGAATTCCCTGCTTGCTGACAACTTCCTTAACTACACATACAGTAAAACAAATAAACACAACTGCAGCAATACCAAAAAGGAACGCTAGATGGAGCCTGCACATCACATATGATTGTCTTAAGTAAATTACACACTTTACATGTAAATTTAACAACACAGGTACAAATAGTCAGCATAAACAACTGGTGGACAGAACAGTGTTCCCTACTGCAGTAGTTATTAATTTGGAACCACTAATCAATATGAGGATAGGAGTTGCCTATCTATAAATTCCCATTTCAGATGGTGAGCTTTGCCTAGGAGAGGATTTACAGGTGACCCTGAGAATCCGAAACAAGGAGCTTGAGACGATCCGGGAATTTCTGATAATCAGCTGGCTGAGGTAAGCCTTTTGCTTACATTTGAGTTATCAGACTTCCTTGATCGGTAAGGCATTTGCGGGACAAAGGGTACCTATTTTACTCCCCTTAATCAAACTGTATTGATTGGTGGTTATATGTTATGTTGTCACTGTCTACTGTCCATTGGAATGTTATAGATAAGACAGCACACTACCCGCCTGACAACAAGTGATGTCACTAACAGAGTCCTCCATTAGGGATGAGCCGAACACCCCCCCTGTTCGGTTCGCACCAGAACATGCGAACAGGAAAAAAGTTCGTTCAAACACGCGCACACCGTTAAAGTCTATGGGACACGAACATGAATAATCAAAAGTGCTAATTTTAAAGGCTTATATGCAAGTTATTGTCATAAAAAGTGTTTGGGGACCTGGGTCCTGCTCCAGGGGACATGGATCAATGCAAAAAAAAGTTTTAAAAATGGTTGTTTTTTCAGGAGCAGTGATTTTAATAATGCTTAAAGTCAAACAATAAAAGTGTAATATCCCTTTAAATTTCGTAGCTGGGGGGTGTCTATAGTATGCTTGTAAAGGGGCGCATGTTTCCCGTGTTTAGAACAGTCTGACAGCAAAATGACATTTCAAAGGAAAAAAAGTCATTTAAAACTACTCGCGGTTATTGCATTGTCGGTCCAACAATACACATAGAAGTTCATTGATAAAAACGGTATGGGAATTCCCCACAGGGGAACTCCGAACCAAAATTAAAAAAAAAAATGACATGGGGGTCCCCCTAAATTCCATACCAGGTCCTTCAGGTCTGTTATGGTTATTAAGGGGAACCCCGGCCAAAATTTAAAAAAAAAAATGACGTGGGGGTCCCCCTACATTTTAAGGGGAACCCTGTGCCAAAATAAAAAAAAAAAAACGGCGTGGGGTCCCCCCAAAAATGCATACCAGACCCTTATCCGAGCACGCAACCTGGCAGGCCGCAGGAAAAGAGGGGGGGACGAGAGAGCGCCCCCCCTCCTGAACCATACCAGGCCACATGCCCTCAACATTGGGAGGGTGCTTTGGGGTAGCCCCCCAAAACACCTTGTCCCCATGTTAATGAGGACAAGGGCCTCATCCCCACAACCCTGGCCGGTGGTTGTGGGGGTCTGCGGGCGGGGGGCTTATCGGAATCTGGAAGCCCCCTTTAACAAGGGGACCCCCAGATCCCGCCCCCGTGTGAAATGGTAAGGGGGTACAAAAGTACCCCTACCATTTCACTAAAAAACTGGAAGATAGAAGAAAGAAGAAGCATTTAAATAAAGGATTGTCAAAAACTGTCTCTTGTCATTATTAACATTTTTGACAGTTTTTTAGTGAAATGGTAGGGGTACTTTTGTACCCCCTTACCATTTCACACAGGGGGGGCCGGGATCTGGGGGTCCCCTTGTTAAAGGGGGCTTCCAGATTACGATAAGCCCCCCGCCCGCAGACCCCCACAACCACCGGCCAGGGTTGTGGGGATGAGGCCCTTGTCCTCATCAACATGGGGACAAGGTGTTTTGGGGGGCTACCCCAAAGCACCCTCCCAATGTTGAGGGCATGTGGCCTGGTACGGTTCAGGAAGAGGGGACGCTCTCTCGTCCCCCCCTCTTTTCCTGCGGCCTGTCAGGTTGCGTGCTCGGATAAGGGTCTGGTATGGATTTTTGGGGGGACCCCAAGCCGTTTTTTTTTTTAATTTTGGCGCGGGGTTCCCCTTAAAATCCATACCAGACCTGAAGGTTCTGGTATGGAATTTAGGGGGACCCCCACGTCATTTTATTTTTTAAATTTTGGCCGGGGTTCCCCTTAATATCCATATCATAGAATTGCCTGGTATGGAATTTAGGGGGACCCCCACGTCATTTTTTTTTTAAATTTTGGTTCGGGGTTCCCCTGTGGGGAATTCCCATGCCATTTTTATCAATGAACTTCTATGTGTATTGTCGGACCAGCAAAGCAAAAGCCGCGAGTAGTTTTAAATTTTAAAATGTCATTTTGCTGTCAGACTGTTCTAAACATGGGAAACATGCGCCCCTTTACAGGCATACTATAGACATCCCCCAGCTACGAAATTTAAAGAGATATTACACTTTTATTGTTTGACTTAAACTAAAATCACTGCTCCTGAAAAAACGGCCGTTTTAAAAACTTTTTTTTGCATTGATCCATGTCCCCTGGGGCAGGACCCAGGTCCCCAAACACTTTTTATCACAATAACTTGCATATAAGCCTTTAAAATTAGCACTTTTGATTTCTCCCATAGACTTTTAATGGGTGTTCCGCGGCATTCGAATTTGCCGCGAACACCCCAAATTGTTCGCTGTTAGGCGAACTTGCGAACAGCCGATGTTCGAGTCGAACATGAGTTTGACTCGAACTCAAAGCTCATCCCTATCCTCCATAGAAAGCAACAGAATAAGTTTGGTCACTGGTCTTAAGAATACTTTAGCCTTATTCTGTTGAAAGATCTTGACCTCGACCTTATGGACACGATTATCCTTACTTGTGAGTACTTTGGTGACCAGACCTAAAGGCCACATATTCCTTAGTGTCTGGCAATCTTTCATGAGCATAACATCACAAGACCTTTCAGTACGCCACTTTCTCCTTACTTGTAGAGTAGATATATATTGTTCCTTCCATCGGTTCCAGAAGGTATTGGCAAGGGTTTGTACTTGTCTCCATTGACATTTGTAAAGGCCATTGACATTTGTAAAGGTCCTTCTCACAAAACTCTCCAGCTGGAGCACCGGCAAGACTAGTCTTTTGCATGAGTAACATGGCAGATGTGAGGACCACTGGATCTTCAGAGTCACTTGAAATTGATGTCAAAGGTCTGGCGTTAATGATAGCTGTAACCTCTGCCATAAATGTCACTAAACATTCGTGAGTAAGCCTTGCAGTTCCTATTTGTAGGAAGATAGAGTCGAGAATTCTGTGGGCTATGCCTATCATCCTCTCCCAAACACCTCCCATGTGAGAAGAGTGAGGTGGGTTGAAGATCCACGTACAGTCTTGTTCACTCAAGTATCTTTATACTCTGAGAACGTCTAAATTAGAAGGAATTTGAAGTTCTTTTACTGCTCCTACAAAGTTAGACTCTCTGTCAGAGCGAATGAGTTTCACTGGGCCTCTGATTGCAATGAAACGTCTAAGAGCATTAATGAAACTTGAAGTGTCCATTGACTCAATCACTTCGATGTGGACACCTTGGATGGACATGCAGACGAATATGACTGCCCAGCGTTTACTGTTTGAGTGCCTCCTTTTGGTGTACCGGGTGGCGACATGGTAGTGTTGAATGAGTAAGTAGGCAATATGATGGTGATCAGGGATCACTAAAGGATGTTTCTCTGAGAACTCTAACTTGCCTTCTTTTAAACGACCTACTCTCAACATGCCATTTTCATCAAGGATTGGATCAAGTTTCTTTACAATCGATCTCTTTGGCAAAGACTTCTCTCTGTACAACAGATATTAACCAATTTTTAGATAGTTCTAGGTCAGTTGCTGAGTAGACTTTCCTACAGTGGTGCCAACCTCTGCAATTGTCATGAGTTGACCGTTGTTTTTTGTAGGACTGAGCTATGTGGATTAAGCAAGTGATAGCTCTAACTAGTGACCTCCAGGTGGAGAACCTGCTGAAACAGTGGGTTTTAAACTGGTTAGGAGAAGTTGTGACTGCGGTAGAAACCTGAGGGCGAATTTCCTGATTCTTATCTGCATCTATTAGATCAAATGTGGAGAGGTCCTTAGTGTTACAGTCTACATTGAGTAGAAAGGTAGGACCTGTGAACCACAAAGTACTTTCAAAACGGCTGGCCGCTACAGATCTGGTAGCTAGGTCTGCAGGATTACAATCTGCAGGCACAAAATGCCATTGCTCTGGGCGGGTGGATCTCCTTATCCTCAACACTCTGTTATTGACATAGACGTAGAAATGCCTTGTTTCGTTATGGATGTAACCCAGAACTACTTTACTGTCTGTGTAGAACTCAGCCTTTTGAATTTCTAGGTTTGCCTCTGTTGTAATTAGTTCAGCTAGCTCTGTAGCCAATACTGCAGCACAAAGTTCCAGCCTGGGTATGGTGTGTTCGGGAAGTGGTGTAAGTTTTGCTTTCCCCATTACAAACCCTATGTGGCCTTGTCCTTTAGTGTCTATGGTTTTCAGGTAAGCTACAGCAGCAATTGCTTTAACAGAAGCACCTGAAAACACACAAAGTCTTTGCATCTGAACGTCAGCAGATGACAGAGGAGCATATGGTCGTGGAATTTTAAAGTTGGATAGAGCTGTTAGTGAGTTCTCCCACTCTAGCCACAGGTTCTTCTTGTCTGTGGGGAGAGGGTGGTCCTAATCTAGGGACTCACAGGTGCTACAAAGCCTAATGGGGCATACACACGGTCGGACTTTTCGTCTACAAAAGTCCAACGGACGCCGACGGACTAAAGCTGGCTGGTAATCCGATCGTGTGTGGGCTTCTCCGGACTTTCAGCAGACTTTTTCAGCCTCAAATCCGACGGACTTTAGATTTGAAACATGCTTCAAATCTTTACGTCGTAACTACGACGGACCCCGAAATCCACTCGTCTGTGTGCTAGTCCGACGGACAAAAACCCACGCTAGGGCAGCTATTGGCTACTGGCTGTGAACTTCCTTATTTTAGTCCGGTGTACGTCATCACGTACGAATCCATCGGACTTTTGTGTGGTCGTGTGTAGGCAAGTCCGTTCGTTAGAAAGTCTGCTGCAAGTCCGCCGAAAGTCCGCCGGAAGTCTGTCGGACAGGCTGTCGGACTTTTGTAGACGAAAAGTCCGACCGTGTGTACGCCCCATAAGGGATCATACAGGCTGTTTATGGTAGACAGGACACCTTTACGGGTAAAGGGTTTTTCTTCTGTGTTTACTTGGAAAGTAAATGTGTCAGATCTTAAGTCCCAAAGCAAACCAAGGCTGCATTGCATGGGAAGTGAGTCTGTGCCCAGATCTAAGTCCTTTAAGTTGTTAGAATGATCTTGGACAGGAAAGGCTTCTAAAACTTCTCTACTGTTGGAAGCAAACTTGTGGAGTCTTAGGTTGGAACAAGCAAGGATTGCCTGAGTTTTTTTAAGGCGACTGATTGTGGCTTCATTTGTGGTTAGTGATTTCAAGCAATAGTCTACATAGAAATCCTTGTCCACAAACTGTCTGACATCTGACCCATACACTAACTCCCCCACTCTAGCAGAGTGTCTGTGGCCATATGTAGCAACTGCAGGGGAAGGACTTTTGCCAAATATGTGCATATCTGTGATGTCTCCAGAGGGGTTGTTGTCCCTGAATCAGAGAAACCTCAGAAAGTTTTGGTGTTCTTCTTTAACAAGAAAGCAATAGAACATTTGCTGTATGTCTGCCATGGATGCGACTGAATCTTTGCGAAAGCGAAGAAGTACTCCTAATAGTCTGTTGTTCAGGTCAGGGCCAAAGAGAAGGACATCGTTTAGAGAGACACTCTCATGCTTGGCGCTAGAATCGAACACCACTCTAATCTGCCCTGGCTTCTTAGGGTGATAGACCCCAAATATGGGTAAGTACCAGCATTCCTCTGAGTCTTTGAGGTTTGGGGCTATCTCAGCATGACCATTCTGGAATATTTTCTCCATGAAGGAAAGGAAATGTTTTTTTTATCTCTGGTTTCCTTTGAAGATTGTGTCTTAGGGAAGTGAGATGTTTATAGGCTAGTTCTCTGTTGTTAGGTAAACGTCGTCTTTGTGGCCTAAAGGGAAGAGGTGCAACCCAGCTATTTGTCACGTCTTTCTCCATACTCTTTTCCATGACCTCTAGGAAGAGCCTATCCTCAATGGACATTGCTACCTGGTTATCTTCTTTTGTTCTCTTGAACACTGTGCTTCCTAAGTCGCTTTGGTCATCGTCATAGGTATTGCTGTCACAGAGGGGACTTAGGAAGGGAAGAGGTACGGGGTTGTTGTGTGGTAGCTCCTTTATGAGGATGTGATTTTGACAGGGTTGGAAAAGAGAAGGACGACCATTCTCGAGGGTACTAGTGAGCAGGTTATTAACAGATGCCGGTTTGTGTGCACCTCCCAGGCAAACATCACCTATAATGAGCCACCCAAGGTCCAGTTTTTGGGCATATGGGGTGTTTTGAGGGCCGTTGATCAGTTTTCTTACTTTGTGAACTTGCAAGATATCTCTCCCTATGAGTAAGATTATCTGAGCCTGATCATCTAGTTCTGGTATGAGATGTGCTATGTGGTTCAAGTGAGTCTGGTGAGCTGCTGCGTCTGGCGTGGGAATCTCTGATCTGTTGTCTGGCATCTGGTTGCACTCTATTATGGTCGGTAAGGGTAGGCATGTCTTACCGTCCATAGATTCAATTTGTAGGCAGTCAGCTCTTCTCCCCGCCATTTCCACTGTACCTACACAAGTCCTAAGAGAGTAAGGGCTGCTGGGGCCTTTACGGTTTAGAATGTCAAAAAACACAGATCTAGCTAGTTACTTATTACTCTGATCATCCAAGATGACGTAGAGCTTGACTGCTTTGTCTCTGTGTCCTTTTGGGTAAACTCTCACAAGACAGATTTTAGAGCAGGATCTGCCACCTGTACTTCCTTTGCAGATTTCAGTGCACTGTGAAGTGATTGCTATGGCGTCTATACTAGAGTCTTTGGTCTCCCTGCCGTGCTCCTTGTCCCTATAAACAGGTGGGAAAGTTCTTGGCGTAGGCCTTGGGTGCAGAGCTGTGTTGTGCTCTGTGCTGTCACATTCTGTACATTTGACACTGACCTTACAATCCTTGGCAAAATGTGTGGACAAAGAGCAGCACTTGTAACAGATGTTGTTCTCTTTGAGGAAAGCTTTGCGATCCTGGATGGTCTTTGTCCTGAAGGCTCTGCATTTCAGAAGAGGATGTGGCATCTTATGTAGAGGGCAGAACTTAGCAGGGTCGCTGTCTTGATCCTCTGGCTGAGACTCTGCAAATCTATGGGAAGATATGTTAGTTTTGTGCACTGCTACTGGAGCTCTGAGTTGTTTAGGGCCAGAAGAAGTGGTATAGGACACTGGAAAAATGAAGCTGGGGTCATCTTTCATTCCTGCTTGTCTGTCTACAAAGTCCACAAACTCACTAAAGGGTGGAAAAGGCACATTGTGTTTTCGTTTGTAGTTACAGCCATGGGTAATCCATCTTTCGTGTAACTCATAAGAAAGTTTTTGTGCTAAGGAGTTAATACCTCTGGCAGAGTCAAGATAAGAAAGGCCAGGTAAGTCCCCTTCTGCTTTAGCCACTTGTAACACCATACACAGGTCACTAAATTCTCTGAGTCTTTGGTAACCTCTGCTAGGTATTTTGGGAAGTCTTCTATCCTTTTAAACAGTGTACTCTCTATAGCCTCTGGTGAGCCATAACATCTATCCAGTCTGTTCCAGATGTTTGCAAGGCCTATCTCAGGGTGGTTTATGTTAATGTCTCTGATCCTTTTGGCATGTTCAACAGAATCATTGCCAAGCCACTTTAGGAGGAGGTTTTTCTGGTCCCTGCAGGATAGACCTAGACCTTGAATGGCACTCTGGAAAGAGGATGGCCACGCCCTGTAGTGTTGGGGCGATCACTGAATTTGACAAGTTCTTGGGTAACTAACTCTCTTTTGGCCAGGAACTTGGCAGAGTCTACAGTAGCCTGATTGGCATTGGGGTAGGCTGCTGGTGTATTGTGGTGCGGTGTAAAGGCATACCTGGTAAAAGTCTCTTCTTTAGGCGCGCTGGGTTCAAACTTGCATAAGGTTGGTAGTTCATACCAGCTTGTTGCATACACCTTTGGAGTGAAGACTGGTGTTTGATGCTTGTATGAAGGCTGGGTACCTTGTGGAGTAGAAGGTTTGGTTGGAACTGGAAAGTCTGTAACTCTGTCAGATTTTTCTTGCTTGTAGCACTGGGGTTCCAGGTCGTCTTGTTGCTGCTTTATTTGATGTGACTCACTGACGTCATGTTTAATTTCTTGTTGTGGGATGCTGCTTGGGTCACAGTGCTGGTAGACATAATCTGACATGCGTTGCAAAGAATCTTGTTGGTCCTCCTCTAGATCCGGTATGCTGCTGCCTACTCTTGGCTCATCATAGACGGCTGCTTCTAAAGCTTCTGCTCCTGCAATGGTGGCGGCAGCATCTCGGTCCACTGCCAGCTTCTCCATGTTAGCTTCTAAGATAGCTTGCTGCAATTTCAAAGATGCTTAATGCTGGGCTAGCTCTTCCTCTAGGCGTATTCTTTCCTTCTCTCTCTCTTGCTCCATGCATACTCTTTCTTTCTCACTCTCTTGTTCCTGTCTCACCTTTTCTGCATCAAGGTGGGCCTTTTCTTTTTTCATCTGCAACTCTTGGTCTGCAAATGCAAACCTGGCTTTTGCTGCTTCTGCTTTTAAACGGGCGATAGCTTCTGCATTTGTCACAGATGATTTAGATGAGCTTGCTCGTGAACGTGTTTTGTAAAAAGATGTCCCACTGTGAGACATGGCTGCGGGGAAGAAGCTGTCTTGCTGTATAGAGACCTCTCTAGTGTTGATGCTGCTTGACGGAGCGCGTCTCTGTGTAGCGTGGCTGCTTGCTTCGCCTGCCGCAGGCCTGTTTCTTTAAGGCTTCTGACTGTATGGATACTGTGTAGCCCCGGGCTTTACATATTTCCGAAGTCAGCTTATCTTCCCTTCAGAGGTCAGCCTAAAAATTTCACTGTTCTGTCTCAAGGAGCAGATAGCTAAACCTTTCTGTCCCAATAACTTCAGATACCATATTTCTTTGATCTCAGTTTTATTAGAACAAGCCAGGTGAAACTACAAATAACAGAAATAGACTTCAATAAGTACAATATTGCATACAATACAGCATACATTGCAGAAACCACGATATACAATACAAGATGTAATAGTAAAAACTTACTTTTTAAGTTCTCCAAGGGGTGATGGCGATAGATTGAGAAAGACATGTCTTGCTTCCTGCAATGTCTTGAAAAGAATGGTGGCTGGTTCACTTCCTGTGAAGATTCTACCCAGAATTCCCTGCGAAGATTCTACCCAGAATTCCCTGCTTGCTGACAACTTCCTTAACTACACATACAGTAAAACAAATAAACACAACTGCAGCAATACCAAAAAGGAACGCTAGATGGAGCCTGCACATCAAATATGATTGTCTTAAGTAAATTACATACTTTACATGTAAATTTAACAACACAAGTACAAATAGTCAGTGTAAACAACTGGTGGACAGAACAATGTTCCCTACTGCAGTAATTATTATTAATTTGGAACCACTATTCAATATGAGGATAGGAGTTGCCTATTTATAAATTCCCATGTCAGATGGCGAGCTTTGCCTAGGAGAGGATTTACAGGTAACCCTGAGAATCCGAAACAAAGAGCTTGAGACAATCCGGGAATTTCTGATAATCAGCTGGCTGAGGTAAGCCTTTTGCTAATGCCGCGTACACACGGTCGGACTTTTCTGCTACAAAAGTCCGACAGCCCGTCCGACAGACTTTCGACGGACTTTCGATGGACTGTTGGCGGACTTGCGGCGGACTTTCTAATGAACGGACTTGCCTACATACGATCACACAAAAGTCAGACGGATTTGTACGTGATGACGTACACCGGACTAAAATAAGGAAGTTGATAGCCAGTAGCCAATAGCTGCCCTAGCATGGGTTTTTGTCCGTCGGACTAGCATACAGACGAGCGGATTTCTGGGTCCGGCGGAGTTACGACGTAAAGATTTGAAGCATGTTTCAAATCTAAAGTCCGTCAGATTTGCGGCTGGAAAAGTCCGCTGAAAGTCCGGGGAAGCCCACACACGATCGGATTGTCCCCCGGATTTGGTCCGTCGGCGTCCGTCGGACTTTTGTAGATGAAAAGTCCGACTGTGTGTACGCTGTCATCAGACTTCCTTGATCGGTAAGGCATTTGCGGGACAAAGGGTACCTATTTTACTCCCCTTAATCAAACTGTATTGATTGGTGGTTATATGTTATGTTATCACTGTCTACTGTCCATTGGAATGTTATAGATAAGAAAGGGAAGAATAATGCTGTTCACAGGTATATGTAGTACATCTGCTAGATAAAGTAGTTTAGAGACAAGAGGGTATAGGCACACATAGAGAAGACTGGCCAGTCATTATGGGCATTTAAATTAAGTAACGGAATGAAGGGTAAGAGGCCCTCAAAAATGCCCAGCGCAAGAGGAGCGAACGTGTGGTTCCGCCTATACTGAGCCCCTAGATAAATGGTTAGAGTGGACAAGGATCCATAAACAATGGGTAACTGGGTTGACAAAGTCCACAAGGACTAAGAATCATGAAGAGTAAACAGCTAGAGAAACAGCTATCTATGTGAGCAGGATGGATCAAGGGTAACAATTAACACTAGACAGAAAGGCACATTTTGATGTTAAGTTGTGGGATGAATTTGAGGTCGGGCACTACAACTAATAAAGTCAAAACAACTATGAGAGGTAAAACAGAATACTTTATATGTTGTCAGAGAGGGAAGATGGGATGAGCACTATGGCTGCCCGTCTGATCAGAAATTAATCATAGAAGCTAGAGTATATGAAGTATGGGATTACAATACATGGGATGCAAAGGATATCAGAACAAAATAAGAAAAGCAGAATTTAAGCAGCGTAATATTAAAGAGAGTTAAAAGAAAGTGAGAGAATGATATGCATGTGTTGTGTACAAATGGGAAAAATGTAAGCGATTTTAGAGAGATATTTGTGTATGTGTGTGAATGCTGGAACCTTTAGTTCTATCTCTTGTGTGTGTCATGTATGCAGATGTGACCCCCTCCTTTGTGCTCTCATGAAAGAATGTAGCTGGGATGAGAGATGAGTGATAAGCTAGAAGGAAACATGCTAATTTCTGTTTTTTAGACAAAACATTAATAACAAAATGTGCCGGGTTAATTAATCTAATGATAAACAATGTGATCACAATTATTTTGAATCTGTTTTCCAAACATGGTAAAATGAAGGTTACATTTACCTTGTATTACACAAATTGAATATCCTTTGATAGTGGAAAATGTCCTAATTTAAGGAAATATATCTATTAATCTATTAACCTTCTATGAGGAGGTGAGTTGCCATCTAGATAAAGGAAGGCCCGTAGACGTGATGTATCTGGATTTCGCAAAAGCATTTGACACAGTTCCCCATAAACGTTTACTGTACAAAATAAGTTACGTTGGCATGGACCATAGGGTGAGTACATAGATTGAAAACTGGCTACAAGGGCGAGTTCAGAGGGTGGTGATAAATGGGGAGTACTCAGAATGGTCAGGGGTGGGTAGTGGGGTCCCCCAGGGTTCTGTGCTGGAACCAATCCTGTTTAATTCATTCATAAACGACCTGGAGGATGGGGTAAACAGTTCAATATCTGTATTTGCAGACGAAACTAAGCTGAGCAGGGCAATAACTTCTCCGCAGGATGTGGAAACCTTGCAAAAAGATCTGAACAAATTAATGGGGTGGGCAACTACATGGCAAATGAGGTTCAATGTAGAAAAATGTAAAATAATGCATTTGGGTGGCAAAAATATGAATGCAATCTATACACTGGGGGGAGAACCTCTGGGGGAATCTAGGATGGAAAAGGGGGTCCTAGTAGATGATAGGCTCAGCAGTGGCATGCAATGCCAAGCTGCTGCTAACAAAGCAAACATAATATTGGCATGCATTAAAAAGGGGATTAACTCCAGAGATAAAACGATAATTCTCCGGCTCTACAAGACTCTGGTCCGGCTGCACCTAGCGTATGCTGTCCTGTTCTGGGCACCAGTCCTCAGGAAGGATGTACTAGAAATGGAGCGAGTACAAAGAAGGGCAACAAAGCTAATAAAGGGTCTGGAGGATATTAGTTAAGAGGAAAGGTTGCGAGCACTGAACTTATTCTCTCTGGAGAAGAGACACTTGAGAGGGGATATGATTTCAATATACAAATACCATACTGGTGACCCCACAATAAGGACAAAACTTTTTTGCAGAAGGGAGTTTAACAAGACTCGTGACCACTCATTTAAATTAGAAGAAAAGAGGTTTAACCTTAAACTACGTAGAGGGTTCTTTACTGTAAGAGCGGCAAGGATGTGGAATTCCCTTCCACAGGCGGTGGTCTCAGTGGGGGGCGTTGATAGTTTCAAGAAAATATTAGATAAGCACCTGAACGACCGCAACATACAGGGATATACAATGTAATACTGACATATAATCACACACATAGGTTGGACTTGATGGACTTGTGTCTTTTTTTCAGCCTCACCTACTATGTAACTATATGTAACTATATCTCTGGATATATATTAGAATTAGGGTGTGATATTGAGATTATCACTTGAGTAATAATTTCTGATATGAGTTTAACAATTTTATTAATAATATACATATATTGTAACTGGTTTAGACAACCTTTGGTTGGAAATGAAATTCAGGTTATTGGGGAAATTTGTAAAATGGGATTAGATTAAGATAACAATTTTGTAATTGTACATTTATACAAAAAAGATTAAAATGAGGTTGTTAATTGGAATACAGCTGCCACAATATTTAACAAAGCCAAGATGGATGGGATACCTAAAAAGTTTTTCTACAAAAATTAAATCTAAAGGTCTGATAATAACTTGATGTGCGGGCCATGATGTGAGATTAATAATAAAAACAATTTAAATATAACAGACCCATCACATCAAGTTCACACACCCTGTTAGGATAGATGCCACCTGCAGCCAGTTGTTTTATAGTTTTTGATCTGGTTGAGAGCTTTCTGTTCTGTCATATACAGATTGTTGGTCCTATTGTTTTTATTTTATTTTTATTTTTGAAATCCAAAGCAGAATGTGTGGCTTATGAAATGATGTGCCCCTTTTCCTTGTAAGTGCAGTGGTATAAGCAGAAGAATACTTTGGATTTATTGGGCATCTCTGCATGACCGCAGGGTATAGTTATAATTTATCATGTTATGACATCAGGAAAATAATGTCAGATGGGAACTAAGGACTTAGCTGTCAGCTAATTGCCAGCTCCCATCTCTCTCCACAGTTACCCAGTTGTTGATGATCCTACTCGTAAGTCCTGCCTACTTAAGCCGTCCAGTCCAGAGGAGCTCTGCCTTCGCCTTGGCCACATCACAAAAAATTGTCTCCTGCGTTCCTGTTTAAAGACTGGCTTTGCTGACATCCTTTCTGGCTCCAGATCCTGCTTGCTGTTCCACTACTTTGATCCCTGACTTCTGCTTGGCTGACTATCCGTTCCGGTTACTGCACTTTGGCTATGTTTTGACTAAGCTTGTTCTTTTTACTTTTATTATTTAACAAGTGTGAATTATCTGTACTTCTGTCTCAGTCTGATTTCATGGTTTCTGACAGTAGGCAAAGGCCATGATTTCAGAAGATACAGTCAATCCACTTGTTGGTAATTTTTTTTCCAGATTGGATGAGCAAGATCACTGCATGGATCAGTTTTCCATAGCGTTACAAACACTCCTGAGTCACACAGCTCACCTGGAATCTCCCACTGTGGCTGCTCCGGTACAACCTGAGTTGCAGGCTGTCCCTGCTGCTGCGCCAGTCTCTGTGCAGGCACCCGCCTCGAGTATTACCTCTATAGGAGGTATGTATGGTTCCGCTCCACTTCCCCAGCGATTTGGGGGCGATACAGTTCAATGCAGAAGGTTTCTCAAAAAGGTTGAGATATACTTTGGGATGCTGCCCCAGGCGTTTCCCATGGACAGAAGCAAAGTAGGTTTCGTGATATCTATGCTTTCTGAGAGAGCCTTGGCCTGGGCTAACCCTCTATGGCAGACACAAAAACCTGTTGTCTTGAGTTACCCTGAGTTTGTGGCCTCCTTTAAAAGGGTATTTGATGTTCCCGCACGCTGCGCTTCCTCTGCCAAGTGCCTCATGTCCATCAAACAGAGTACGAGAACTGTTGCCGACTACGCCATTGAATTCCGTACTCTGGCAGCAGAGGTCGCTTGGAACAATGTGGCCCTCGTGGCTGCTTTTTCTCATTGTCTCTCGGATTCCATCAAGGATGAGATAGCAGCCCGAGATATACCCACTGAGCTGAAAAAGTTGATCACGTTTGCCATCCTCATTGACTCCAGACTCAGAGAAAGACTCTCTTTTAAGGAGCACTTGCGGAAGCCTCCTGTACGTTTGCCTCCGAGCTTTGCAGTCCCACCCGTGTCTCCCTCACCTCCCATGCCTCCTGGTACCGAGTCAGTCAGTGAAGATGAACCCATGCACTTGGGCTTCACGTGTCTCTCTGCAGATGAGAGAACCTTTAGGAGGAGGGAGAGATTGTGCCTTTATTGTGGACAGGCAGGTCACTTTTTGAAGTCTTGTCCTACCCGTCCAGGGAACGCCCCAAACCTTGGGGTCCTGTCACGTACAGACCTTAGGTGGCGTTGTTTCATCCCCAGTTATCCAGAAGGATAAGCTCCTGGTTTCGGTCACCCTTTCTTGGGCTGAGTTGTCCATCGAGATACAGGCTCTAATCGACTCTGGCGCTGCAGGCCTGTTCATTGATGCTGCCTTTGTATCGAAGAACTCAATTCCGCTGCAGCTGCGTGACACTCCACTTGTCATTGAGGGTTATGATGGTAGACCTCTACAGCCTGCCCATGTGACTCATGAGATGGTTCCGTTGTCCATGGCTGTAGGGGCTCTTCACCATGAGATAATCCAATTCCAAGTTATTTCCTCACCTAAGTTTCCGCTGGCTATTGGTTATCCTTGGTTACAGAGGCACAACCCCTCTTTTGATTGGCTCCATGCTGAGATCACCACAATGCAGTGATACATGCTTCCAAAAGGTAGCCAAGGTCCTGTGCACCTCTTCACTCTCCTCCCTGCCGGAGGAGTACCGCGATTTTAGCGATGTCTTTGACAAAGGTCAAGTCGGTAGTTTGCCTCCACACCGGCCGTATGATTGCACAATTCACCTTCAACCTGGTACTATACCCCCTCGTGGCCGGGTTTATCCTTTGTTGGTCTTGGAGGATAAGGCCATGGAGGAGTATGTTGCAGATGCACTTTCTTGACCTTGTATTGATTATAGGGGTCTCAATCGTTTCACGATTAAGAATGCCTATCCGATTCCGTTGATTACAGAGTTATTTGACTGCCTCAAGGGAGCAACGGTTTTCACAAAGCTTGATTTGACAGGGGCATACAATCTCGTGAGGATTAAGGAGGGCGACAAGTGGAAAACTGTGTTTAATACCAGAACAGGCCATTATGAGTACCTCATAATGCCTTTTGGCCTTTGTAACGCCCCGGCAGTTTTCTAGGAATTTATTAACGATGTCCTCCGAGATTTGTTGCAGTTGTGTGGTGGTTTATCTCAATGATATCCTCATATTTTCCAAGTCTCTGGAGAGCCACCACACAGATGTCTGCCGTGTGCTTCAGAAACCAAGAGAGAAAAATTTCTATTGTAAACTAGGGATGAGCCGAACACCCCCCGGGTCGGTTCGCGGCAGAACATGCAAACAGACCAAAAATTAGTGCAAACACACAAACCCTGTTAAAGTCTATGGGACTCGAACGTGAAAAATCAAAAGTGCTAATTTTAAAGGATAATATGCAAGTTATTGTCATAAAAAGTGTTTGGGGACCCAGGTCCTGCCCCCGGGGACACGTATCAATGCAAAAAAAAGGCAGTTTTTTCGGGAGCAGTGATTTTAATGCTTAAAGTGAAACCATAAAAGTGTAATATTCCTTTAAATATCGTGCCTGGGGGTGTCTATAGTATGCCTTTAAAGTGGCGCATTTTTCCCGTGTTTAGAACAGTCCCTGCACAAAATTATATTTCTAAAGGAAAAAAAGTCATTTAAAACTGCTTGCAGCTGTAATGTAATGTTGCCCCCCCCAGCCCATTACCGGGTCCTTTGGGACTAAGGGGAACCCCGCACCCAAATTTTAAAAAAGCGCGGGGCCCCCAGGCCCTTTATACTCTGAAGTATACAGGCGGTCTCCGGGTTACAAACAAGATAGGGACTGTAGGTTTTTTTGTTAAGTTGAATCTGTTTGTAATTTGGAACAGGTACATTTTTTAAGTCTAGTTCCAGCCCAAAAATTTATTTTTAGGCTTTTTGGATAATATAGGGCAGGGTTATCACCCCTGTAACATTTTTTTTGCTGTCTGTGCCCCTGTTCAGAAGATTTCACCTCACTTTCTGTCCCAATGACAAATGTTTTTTGAAAATTTTGGGTTATTAGGGAAACAAGGATTGGTGATAAAGCATCAGTGGAGACACCTTTTTCCCATATTAACTCTTACAGTAGAGAATTTCCCTTCCTAGGGGTAGATTTACTCTCACTTCCTGTTGTCTCCCTCCGTTTGTAAGTAGGAGTCGTTTGTAAGTCGTATGTTTGAAAATAGGGGACCGCCTGTATATACTATATGGCCTGCCCCATACACTCTGCAGAAAATTGGGCCTTAGGTGTTGGTGGTACCAGAACACTGTAAGCCCTCACAGTTAGTCTTGGTGGGTACTGGAACGGGCCCTGCTGTGAAATATTATCTCAAGAATTGTAATTACATGCCCCTGTTAAACAGGGGCAGAAAAATTGGGCCTTAGGCGGTGGTGGTGCCACAACACTGTAACCCCTCACAGATACTCTTGTTGAGCACAGGAACGGGCCCTGCTGTGAAATATTATATCAAGAATTATAATAACAATACAGCACTTTTCTGGTGGTGTACACAGTACACAATACAGTGTAGTGCGGTGTTACAAAACAAAATATACATCATGTCCACAAGGCCACCAAGGAGAGGCAGACACTCACAGGCCACTAAAAGAGGGCAAGCAGGTTCTGTGTCTACAGTCAACAATGCTGGTCATGGACATAGTGCATCCTCTACCGGTGGCAGTGGGGCACACTTGTCCCTTTTTTCTGCTGCTGGCCGTGTTATTGAGCCAGAACATGCAGAAGAGTTGGTGGAGTGGATAACAGAGCCGTCCTCATCCTCCTCATCCTCTGTCACCCAGGCTCAGAGTAGTTTTCCTTCCTATGCAGCTGCCAAAGCGGCCTATTCCACCGGCTTCTTGTCCACAGTCACTTCTTCCATAGCCCAACCAACATGCACGGAGGAGTCCCCCGAACTATTTAACCACAGTGTCGGGTACATGCTGCTGGAGGATGCACAACGATTTGAAGGCTCCGATGTTGGTTCCCAGGTTGAGGAAGGGAGTAACGTGAGCCTAGAGAGAGGGGGTGCCCAAGAAGGACAAGAAACTGGCAGTCTTGTTCCCCCAGCTGCATCATAGTGCCAAGTTTGCTCCAGTGACCAGGAGGGAGGGGATGATGAGGTCATTGACTCTACTTGGGTGCCTGATAGAATAGGAGGAAGAGGAGGGTGCACAACTCCAACGAGGCAGAATGTCCTCTAGGGGGCAGCTTAAGGGCAGCCACCCTACTGCATCACACCGCAGAGCTCTGCAGGTGCAGGGCACTGCTGACTCACCGCTGATTTTGAAAATTTCCTTGGTGTGGGCCTTTTTGGACACGTGTGCAGCAGATCGCACCGTTGCTGTTTGCAGCCTATGTCTGAAGAGGATCAAGCGTGGCCACAACAGCAGCCGCTTGGGCACCAAATGCTTGACCGGACATATGACGACCTCCCATGCAGTCTTTTTCCCGTATACTATATTTGAGATTTAATATCTCTCAGATATGATTTGGGTTAAATGAGAGTTCTTTGACCATGAGTGAACACAATAACAACATTTATTGGTGAGTAGTTGAAAGTTTATCTAATACACAACCATCTGTCTATAGTCTAGACCAAGGAAAAAAATATTAGGTTAAAATAAGAGAATTACATGAAGGAATGCAGAGTATATTCCTGAAAACATTAATCTGCAAACATATTTTGTTACAAGTAAAATGCAGACCTTTCCCATAATTACCCTTTGCACCAAGGTTCCATTCCGATGGTTGCTCTCCCATAAAAGTGTGTGTTTCCCTCTCATCTAGTCTGTGTATATCATTACTAGGGATGAGCTGAACACCCCCCTGTTCGGTTCGCACCAGAACATGCGAACAGGAAAAAAGTTTGTTCGAACATGCGAACACCGTTAAAGTCTATGGGACACGAACATGAATAATCAAAAGTGCTAATTTTAAAGGCTAATATGCAAGTTATTGTCATAAAAAGTGTTTGGGGACCTGGGTCCTGCCCCAGGGGACATGGATCAATGCAAAAAAAAGTTTTAAAAACGGCCATTTTTTCAGGAGCAGTGATTTTAATAATGCTTAAAGTCAAACAATAAAAGTGTAATATCCCTTTAAATTTCGTACCTGGGGGGTGTCTATAGTATGCCTGTAAAGGGGCGCATGTTTCCTGTGTTTAGAACAGTCTGACAGCAAAATGACATTTTGAAGGAAAAAATTCATTTAAAACTACCCGCGGCTATTGCATTGCCGACAATACACATAGAAGTTCATTGATAAAAACGGCATGGGAATTCCCCAAAGGGGAACCCCGAACCAAAATTAAAAAAAAAAAAATGACGTGGGAGTCCCCCTAAATTCCATACCAGGCCCTTCAGGTCTGATATGGATATTAAGGGGAACCCCGGCCAAAATTTTTTTTAAAAAATGACGTGGGGTTCCCTCTAAATTCCATACCAGACCCTTCAGGTCTGGTATGGATTTTAAGGGGAACCCTGCGCCAAAAAAAAAAAAAAAAAAAAAACGGCGTGGGGTCCCCCCAAAGATCCATACCAGACCCTTATCCGAGCACGCAACCTGGCAGGCCGCAGGAAAAGAGGGGAGGACGAGAGTGCGCCCCCCCCTCCTGAACCGTACCAGGCCACATGCCCTCAACATTGGGAGGGTGCTTTGGAGTAGCCCCCCAAAACACCTTGTCTCCATGTTGATGAGGACAAGGGCCTCATCCCCACAACCCTGGCCGGTGGTTGTGGGGGTCTGTGGGTGGGGAGCTTATCGGAATCTGGAAGCCCCCTTTAACAAGGGGACCCCCAGATCCCGGCCCCCCCCCTGTGTGAAATGGTAAGGGGGTACAAAAGTACCCCTACCATTTCACTAAAAAACTGTCAAAAATGTTAAAAATGACAAGAGACAGTTTTTGACAATTCCTTTATTTAAATACTTCTTCTTTCTTCTATCTTCCTTCATCGTCTGGTTCTTCTGGCTCTTCTGGTTCTTCCTCCGGCGTTCTCGTCCAGCATCTCCTCCGCGGCGTCTTCTATCTTCTTCTCCTCGGGCCGCTCCGCACCCATGGCAGGGGGGGAGGCTCCCGCTCTTCTCTTCATCTTCTTCATTTTCTTCTCTTCTTCTTTTCTTCTCTTCTTCTCTTCTTCATTTTCTTCTCCGGGCCGCTCCGCACCCATGCTGGCATGGAGGGAGGCTCCCGCTGTGTGACGGCGCTCCTCGTCTGACAGTTCTTAAATAACGGGGGGCGGGGCCACCCGGTGACCCCGCCCCCCTCTGACGCACGGGACATGACGGGACTTCCCTGTGGCATTCCCCGTGACGTCACAGGGAAGTCCCGTCAAGTCACCGTGCGTCAGAGGGGGCGGGGTCACCGGGTGGCCCCGCCCCCCGTTATTTAAGAACTGTCAGATGAGGAGCGCCGTCACACAGCGGGAGCCTCACTCCATGCCAGCATGGGTGCGGAGCGGCCCGGAGAAGAAAATGAAGATGAGAAGAAAAGAAGAAGAGAAGAAGAAGAAGAGAAGAGCGGGAGCCTCCCCCCATGCCATGGGTGCGTAGCGGCCCGAGGAGAAGAAGATAGAAGACGCCGCGGAGGAGATGCTGGACGAGAACGCCGGAGGAAGAACCAGAAGAGCCAGAAGAACCAGAAGAACCAGAAGATGAAGGAAGATAGAAGAAAGAAGAAGTATTTAAATAAAGGAATTGTCAAAAACTGTCTCTTGTCATTTTTAACATTTTTGACAGTTTTTTAGTGAAATGGTAGGGGTAAGTACCCCCTTACCATTTCACACGGGGGGGCCGGGATCTGGGGGTCCCCTTGTTAAAGGGGGCTTCCAGATTCCGATAAGCCCCCCGCCCGCAGACCCCCACAACCACCGGCCAGGGTTGTGGGGATGAGGCCCTTGTCCTCATCAACATGGGGACAAGGTGTTTTGGGGGGCTACCCCAAAGCACCCTCCCAATGTTGAGGGCATGTGGCCTGGTACGGTTCAGGAGGGGGGGGCCGCACTCTCGTCCCCCCCTCTTTTCCTGCAGCCTGCCAGGTTGCGTGCTCGGATAAGGGTCTGGTATGGATTTTTGGGGGGACCCCATGCCGTTTTTTTTTTTTTTTTGGCGCGGGGTTCCCCTTAAAATCCATACCAGACCTGAAGGGTCTGGTATGGAATTTAGGGGGAACCCCACGTCATTTTTTTTTTTTAATTTTGGCCGGGGTTCCCCTTAATATCCATATCAGACCTGAAGGGCCTGGTATGGAATTTAGGGGGACTCCCACGTCATTTTTTTTTTTAAATTTTGGTTCGGGGTTCCCCTTCGGGGAATTCCCATGCCGTTTTTATCAATGAACTTCTATGTGTATTGTCGGCAATGCAATAGCCGCGGGTAGTTTTAAATGAGTTTTTTCCTTCAAAATGTCATTTTGCTGTCAGACTGTTCTAAACACAGGAAACATGCGCCCCTTTACAGGCATACTATAGACACCCCCCAGGTACGAAATTTAAAGGGATATTACACTTTTATTGTTTGACTTTAAGCATTATTAAAATCACTGCTCCTGAAAAAACGGCCGTTTTTAAAACTTTTTTTTGCATTGATCCATGTCCCCTGGGGCAGGACCCGGGACCCCAAACACTTTTTATGACAATAACTTGCATATTAGCCTTTAAAATTAGCACTTTTGATTTCTCCCATAGACTTTTAAAGGGTGTTCCGCGGCATTCGAATTTGCCGCGAACACCCCAAATTGTTCGCTGTTCAGCGAACTTGCGAACAGCCAATGTTCGAGTCAAACATGAGTTCGACTCGAACTCGAAGCTCATCCCTAATCATTACATGCTGATGCCTCATTGGTTGGCATAGAATGGCTATGATTGGTGATCTTCCCTATTCCTGGTTAAGGACTGGCCACATCTCCAATCCCTATACTTTGCATAAATAAGCCCCCTTTAATGCAAATCCTTGTGACTATTCTGAGCAGGAGCTTAACTTGAATTTTCCTGGGAAGTTAAGTATTGATTATGGGTTGGCCTCCCTTCATTGCATATTTCAGCATGGGATCCTTTGAAGTGAGGATGTGTAAAACAATGAGGTTTGGATCCTATTGTTTGTATACACAAGCCTAGGCACTGACTTGTCTGGTCTACTAGAGATTTCTATGAAGATAATATGTTCTGACCTACATACATAAAAGCTAAATTAAATATATTCATTAAATATAAATAAATTAAATATAAATTAAATATAAATTAAATATAAATACATTAAATATAAATTAAATATATTCATAATTACAATATCTGTTGGCAACAGCACTTGAAAGACCCACAACAAAAAAAAAGGCGGACTTCTCCTTGCTCCTCACCTGGGATCTCCAACCCAACTCCAGTCCTCTCGAAAACCTGCACTGAGAGGAATGAAGGTATTGCAATAGGTGTCCCAAGTACTTGCAGCCAATCTGCTAGCAGTACACCACCATCTGATTTTAGCAGGCAAATTTCCCTACCCCAGTTGCTAAACCGTAAAAAGAAATTCGGTCCCAGCCATCCACATGCTCACAGTCTGAATGCTAGCTTGAATGCCAGCTTGGTCAAATTGCTAGCACCGCAACTACTGCCTTTTCAGCTGGTAGACTCTGCCCCCTTTTGTGAATTTGTGGAATGTGCTGTACCTTAGTTGCAGGTTCCAAAACGCCATTTCTTTTCATGGAAGGCCATTCCAGCTCTCTACCGGCATGTGGAAGGCAATGTTTTTGTCTTGTTGGACAGGTCGGTCAGCAGTAAGGTGTATATTACCGCAGACTCATGGTCTAGCAGGCATTGGCAGGGATGTTACCTTTCCTTCAGGGCGCACTGGGTAACTCTGCTGGCAGCTGGGAAGGATGCAGGACAGGGTTCAGTATTGTTGGAGCTTGTTCCACCACCACGCCTCCAAAATGCTAGCGGTAATTCTGCCACAGCTCTCTCCTCCACCCCCTCCTCTTCTTCTTTCTCTATGGCCTCTTCTAAAGATTTGTTCTCTGAACCAGTGGTGCTTCGTAAGCGCTCAAGGGGCTACGCAAACACCCAGGCAAAAAGATGCCATGCGGTGCATGAGTTACATGGTTACATAGTAGGTGAGGTTGAAAAAAGACACAAGTCCATCAAGTCCAACCTATGACCTATGTGTGTGATTATATGTCAGTATTACATTATATATATGTTGCCGTCGTTCAGGTGCTTATCCAATAGTTTTTTGAAGCTATCGATGCCCCCCGCTGAGACCACCACCTGTGGAAGGGAATTTCACATCCTTGCCGCTCTTACAGTAAAGAACCCTCTACGTAGTTTAAGGTTAAACCACTGCTTAGGGGACAAGAGCCACACTGGGGCAGAGATTCTTTCAGCTCTGCAGGGACAGGCTCAGAGGTGGTTGACGCCACACCAGCTTCAGCCAGGAATGGTTGTATGCGACAATGGCACCAACCTTCTCTCCGCCCTCCGACAGGGACACTTGACCCGTGTTCCATGTTTGGCACACATCCTGAATTTGGTGGTACAGTGGTTCTTGAGCAGGTACCCAGGCTTACAAGATCTCCTGAGGCAGGCCAGAAAAGTCTGTGATCATTTCCAACAGTCTTACAATGCCAGTGCTCAGCTGGCTGGCATTCAAAGGGAATGCAACCTGCCCACCAACTGCCTCATTTGTGACATGTTCACCAGGTGGAAGTCAACCTTGGCAATGCTGCAGCGGCTGCACACGCAGCAGAGGGCCATCAATAAGTACCTGTGTGAGTATGGCACCAGGACAGGGTCAGGGGAGCTTGGCTTCTTTTCGTCACGCCAGTGGCTACTGATCAAGGATGCATGCACTGTCCTGTCACCATTTGATGAGGCCACGAGGATGATGAGCAGCGACAATGCATGCATCAGTGATACTGTCCCTCTTGTCTTCCTGTTGGAGCACACGCTTCATGGAATAATGGACAGGGCACTTGAGGCAGAACAGTGTGAGTAAGAGAGGACTTCCTTACCTCTCAAGGCCCCCTTTATCCAGATATTATTCCTACAGGCCCGCCAAACACACAGGAAGAAGTGGAGGAGGAGGAGGATTGTGTCAGCATGGACGTGGAGGATAACACTCGGCAGCAGTCTTCAAGGAATGGTTTTCAGTCCCCAGAAACCCAAAGAGTTGTACATGGCTGGGAGGAGGTTGTTAGGGATCATGTGATCCTTAGGGACCCAGAGGAATCGAATGCCTCTGCAAACTTTCGCAGGCTTTGCAGAATCAGGGAGGCCATGCAGCGTAAGAACCCTAGGATTCGTGGTATCAAAGAGAAGGAATCATTACTGGCTGGCAACCTTTTTTGATCCACGTAACAAGGGTAAGGAAGCAGAACTCATCCTGCCTTCGCAGAGGGAGCAGAGGATGAAACATCTTCAGAAGGCCTTGAAGAAAGGTTTGTGCAATGCATTTCCAGACCCTGTAAGGTTACAATTTCCTGGTGCTGGACAACGTGTTGCTGAGGCTTCTGTCAGGTCACTTGAGGCCAGGTGACAGATGCACACCGTTGGGGTCAGGAGTGCACTGCAAAGGTAGTGGACCCTATGGCTGACTGCTGCGAAAGGGGGGTCTAAGTGGTTAAGGAAGGCAGGTCTGCTGGAACACCAACACGGATCCTACAGGGGCTAGAAGCATAAGATTTCCCAGTGCGTAAAGTCTAAGAGCCAGCAGTTGTTCATCAGAGCCTCTGGTGGTGAGGATGGACTGGGCTGCAACTGGCTCCAGGTCGTGACCCCAGGGTCTCCCAGCTCACGCCCACACTAGGCTACAGGAGGACAGAGATAGTAAGGGAATAAGCCAAAGGTCGGGGCAACTAGCAGACAAGGATAAACATAGAACACGCCAAAGGTCAGGGTCAAAAGCAGGCAGGGGTAGAAGACGTAGAAGACACAGCAAGATGCACACGGAAGCTAAACACAGAAAGGTTGATCAGCAAGGCAGGCTTGCAGTGCACAGGTTACTATAGAGTTACCTGATAGGGGCTGGGGTGGAGCCATGCTTTGAGGAGAGGTTATTTATGTAGCCATGTGAGAGTGGCTGGCCTCTAAAGGTGAACACATGGAGGAGTCGTAAGCTGACAAAGATTACTGCATAACCATGACAGCTTTGTTTAGTCAGAGGAAGAGCAGTGGAGAAGGTGGCCGACTGACTGATGCCTTTGGACAATTTTTCAGTCCTCAGCGCCAGGTCTGATCAGGTCTCAGGTCTAATTGGTTCAAGCAACCATCGCCAGCGTCTGCATTACATTGTGCAGGAATATCTAGGGGCAAGAGTAGACTTGGAGACCATTCCAACAGAGCATCCACTGGGTTACTGGGTCTTGAGGATGGACCACTGGCCAGAACTTGCTCAATATGCAATTGATCTACTGGCCTGTCCTGCATCCAGCGTTCTTTCTGGACGCACATTCAGTGCTGCTGGAGGGTTTGTAACAGATCATAGAGTGCGCCTGTCCACAGACTCCTTTGATAGGCTCACATTCATAAAAATCAATCAGTCTTGGATCAGCAGCAGCTATCAAGCACCTGATGCTGATGTAACTGATTGATTTTTATATGGATGTGAGATCCCTTGAAGACTGCCTATGCTGAGTGACTATCCTATTCCACCTCAATCTTGATGATGCTAGCTTCCAAAAATATTTTTGGTTTAGGGCACAACCACCACTGCCTAAGGCCCAATTTTCTGTCCCTGTTTAACAGGGGCATGTAATTACAATTTCTGATCTAATATTTCACAGCAGGGCCCTTTCCTGCGCCCAAGAGTATCTGTGAGGGGTTACAGTGTTGCGGCACCACCATCACCAAAGGCCCAATTTTTCTGCCCCTGTCCCAGCAGCATAAAAAAAGGACAAGTGTGCCCCACAGCCACCTGCAGAAGATGCACCATGTCCATGACCAGCACTGAGGACTGTAGACACAGAGCCTGCTTGCCCTCTTTTAGTGGCCTGTGAGCGTTTGGCTTTCCTTGGTGGCCTTCCGGACATGATGGGGATTTTGTTTTGCAACACCACACTACACTGTATTGTGTAGTGTGTACACCACCAGAAAAGTAGTAGCAACTTGTCAGAAACCATGAACCAGACCGAGACAGAAGTACACTTAAATCACACTTGTTTATTAAAAAAGTAAATTAAAATAAAAATAAAAAGGTAAATAGAGTAAGCGTAGTTAAAGCATAGCAGGGTCCAGTAACCGCATTGGGTAGTCAGCCAAGCCAGAGTTCAGTAACCAGATCGGGTAATCAGTCAGGCCAGACGTCAGGGATCCAAGTGGAGGAACAGCAAGCAGGATAAGGAGCCAGAAGGGATGTCAGCAAGCCAGTCTTTAAACAGGAACGCAGGAGATGGTTTCTTGTGATGTGACCAAGGCGAAGGCAGGAAAAAAGTGAGTTGGATGTCTTTAAGTAGGCGGGACTGACGAGCAGATCCACAACAGCTGGTTAACTGTGGAGAGAGAAGAGAGCTGGCAACAGCTGAGCGGCCAGAGAAGGAAGGGCTGAGCCAGCCCTGATAGTACCCCCTCCTCAACGACCCCTCCCCCTCGGAGGACCACCGGGCTTGAGGGGAAAACATCTATGGAAATCACGGAGGAGGGCAGGGGCATGTACATCGGAGGATGAGACCTAGGAGCGTTCCTCCAGACCGTACCCCTTCCAATGCACCAGGTACTGTATGCGCCCACGGAACTTACGGGAGTCAACAATGGATTGTACCTCATACGCATCATGGTTCTCAACCTGTATAGGGTGAGGACGTGGCACCGAGGTGGTAAAGCAGTTGCTTGCAGACCAACGGTTTCAATAAGGAGACATGAAACACATTAGAGATGTGCATACTAGGAGGAAGGTCCAACGCGTAAGCCACTGGGTTAATCCTGTGAAGGATACGGAAAGGCCCAATAAACCAAGGTGCAAACTTCAGTGAGGGAACACAAAGTCGGAGGTTACGAGATGACAGCCAGACCCTGTCCCCAATCTGGTAGGAAGGCGCAGGCAGGCGTCTGCGGTCAGCATGGAGTCTGTACCTATCATTAGCATGACGCAAAGCCTCCTGGACTTGTGCCCAAGTGGAACGAAGACCACGGAGATGCTCCTCTAGTGCAGGAATACTCTGCAGAACAAACGAGTCAGGCAACATGGAAGGTTGGAAACCATAATTCGCCATAAACAAAGACAATCGGGAAGCAGAATTGAAGGCACTGTTGTGAGCAAACTCTGCCCATGGTAATAGATCTGACCAGTTGTTGTGATGGTCAGAAATATAGCAACGTAGGAATTGCTCCAAGGACTGATTAGACTGCGGGTGATATGCAGAGGAGAAAGCAAGCTGAATTCCCAGCTGTGCACAAAAGGCTCGCCAGAACCGGGACACAAACTGACTACCCCTGTCCGAGACAATCACCTTGGGTAGCCCATGTAAGCGAAAGATCTCCCGAGCAAAAATGGAAGCCAGTTCCTCAGAAGTGGGCAACTTTTTAAGTGGAATACAATGGCACATCTTTGAGAACCGGTCAACAAACCCTACTTTGCTTCTGTCCGTGGGAAATGCCTGGGGCAGCATCTCAAAGTATATCTCAACTTGGTTGAGAAACCCTCTGCATTGAACTAGATCGCCCCCAAATTGCTGGGGAAGCCGGGCGGAACCAGACATACCTCTTATAGAGGTAATACTCAAGGCGGGTGCCTGCACAGAGACTCGCGCAGCAGCAGGGACAGCCTGCAACTCAGGTTGTACTGGAGCAGCCACAGTGGGGGTTTCCAGGTGAGCTGTGCGACTCAGGAGCATTTGTAACACAATGGCACACTGATCCATGCGGTGATCTTACTCATCCAATCTGGAAAAAATATTACCAACAAGTGGATTGACTGTATCTTCTGAATTCATGGCCTTCGCCTACTGTCAGAAACCATGAACCAGACCGAGACAGAAGTACAGTTAAATCACACTTGTTTATTAATAAAAATAAAAAGGTAAATAGAGTAAGCGTAGTCAAAGCATAGCCAGAGTCCAGTAACCAGATCGGATAGTCAGCCAAGCCAGAGTTCAGTAACCAGATCGGGTAATCAACCAGGCCAGAAGTCAGGGATCCAAGTGGAGGAACAGCAAGCAGGATAAGGAGCCAGAAGGGATGTCAGCAAGCCAGTCTTTAAACAGGAACGCAGGAGATGGTTTGTGATGTGACCAAGGCGAAGGCAGGAAAGAAGTGAGCTGGACGTCTTTAAGTAGGCGGGACTGACGAGCAGATCCACAACAGCTGGTTAACTGTGGAGAGAGAAGAGAGCTGGCAATTAGCCGACAGCTGAGCGGCCAGCTCAGAGAAGGAATGGCTGAGCCAGCCCTGACAGTACCCCCTCCTCAATGACCCCCCCCCTCGGAGGACCACGGGGCTTGAGGGGAAAATGTCTATGGAAATCACGGAGGAGGGCAAGGGCATGTACGTCGGAGGATGAGACCCAGGAGCGCTCCTTCAGACCGTACCCCTTCCAATGCACCAGGTACTGTATGCACCCACAGAACCTACGGGAGTCAACAATGGATTGTATCTCATACTCCTCATGGTTCTCAATCTGTATAGGGTGAGGACGTGGCACGAGGTAGTAAAGCAGTTGCAGACCAACGGTTTCAATAAGGAGACATGAAACACATTAGAGATGCGCATACTAGGAGGAAGGTGAGGGCTGAGCCAGCCCTGACACAACTGCACTATGGGTGCATAGTATTGTGTACACCACCAGAAGTCTAATAGCAACTATGGGTGCACTGTATGTATTGTGTACTGTGTACACCACCAGAAAAGTAGTAGCAACTGCACTATGGGTGCACGGTACTGTGTACACCAACAGAAGTGTAATAACATCTATGGGTGTACTGTATTGTGTACACCACCAGAAAAGTAGTAGCAACTGCACTATGGGTGCACAGTATTGTGTACACCACCAGAAGTCTAATAGCAACTATCGGTGCACTGTATGTATTGTGTACTGTGTACACCACCAGAAAAGTAGTAGCAACAGCACTATGGGTGCACAGTATTGTGTACACCACCAGAAGTCTAATAGCAACTATGGGTGAACTGTATGTATTGTGTATTGTGTACACCACCAGAAAAGTAGTAGCAACTGCACTATGGGTGCACGGTATTGTGTACACCACCAGAAGTCTAATAGCAACTATGGGTGTACTGTATTGGGTACACCACCAGAAAAGTAGTTGCAACTGCACTATGGGTGCACGGTATTGTGTACACCACCAGAAGTCTAATATCAACTATGGGTGCACTGTATGTATACAGTGGATATATATATATACAAGACTCTCTGTATATATATATATATATATTAAATACACTGCAGCTAACTGAATAATCTGCCTGCCAGAAGTATATTAGAAAGAGTACACCAAGAACGGCCTGCAGTGAGAAATAGCTAAACTGTATGCAGTGGATAGATAGTCTCATATATTAAATACACTGCAGCTAACTGAATCACCTGCCTGCCTGCCTGCTCAATCTAAATGACACTCTCTCTCTGTTCACGCCAACGGCACACTACACGAGGCAGACCTGCAGGCGGCCTTATATAGTGTGGGGTGTGGACTTAGTCCCCCTGAGCCATGATTGGCAAAAGGCACCCTGCCTTTGGCCAATTATGGCTCTCTTAGCTAAGGTTGCTGTGATTGGCCAAAGCATGCAGGTCATGGTGCATGCTCTGGCCAATCATCATACAGCAATGCACTGGTCAGTGCATTATGGGCCGTTACGCGCCGCTCAAATTTGGAGAGAACGGCCCATAATGTTTCGTTTTCATCGAACGGGCGAACAGCCAATGTTCGAGTCGAACTCATGTTCGACCCGAACAGAAAGCTCATCCCTATTGTAAACTGGAGAAGTGCAAGTTCCATCGTGAACTGGTTAAATTCCTGGGCTATGTCATTTCCACTGCTGGTTTTTCGATGGACCCAATGAAACTTTCAGTAGTCCTACAGTGGCTCCGACCCATGGGTTTACGTCCTCTACAGCGTTTCCTGGGCTTTGCCAATTATTATCGGAAGTTTATTCATAACTTCTCATCTCTGGTCAAGACCCTGACTGATATGACCAGAAAGGACGGTAACCCACAGAGTTGGTCTCCGGAGACAATTGAGGCCTTTGAGAGTCTCAAGGCTGCCTTTGTTTCTGCTCCTGTGTTGGAACATCGTGATCCTACGTTACTTTTTATCCTTGAGGTTGATGCTTCTGAGACTGGTGTTGGCGCCCTTCTGTCTCAACGTCCTACCTCTGAGAGCGCTATGCATCCTTGTGGCTACTTTTCAAAGAAATTGTCACCTTCGGAGTGCAATTATGAGATTGGTGACAGAGAGCTGTTGGCGAACATTTTAGCCTTGAAAGAATGGAGACATCTCCTCGAAGGTACCACTGTGCCAGTTCTCATTCTTGCTGACCATAAGAATCTCACATTCTTGTCTGAGGCTAAACGCCTCTCTCCCAAAAGGGCGCGCTGGGCTCTTTTCTTGTCAAGTTTCAATTACATTGTCTCATTCTTACCCGGTACTAAGAATGTAAGGGCTGACACCTTTTCACAACAATTTTCCTCCACTTCCAAGTTGGAGTCAGTTCCGGTTCTTGTGATTCCTCCTGATCATATGATGGCTACGGTTCGCACCAGTCTCACTTCTCCTTTGGATGACAAAATTCTTGCTGCTCAGGTCCATGCTCCTCCTGAGAAACCTTGTGACCGCTGCTTTGTCCCAGAGAGTCTCTGTACTGCCGTGCTCCAGACTTACCATTCTCCCAAGGCAGCTGGCCACCCTGGGAAGAATCAACTCGTTTGGGCCATTTCCCAACAATTCTGGTGGCCTAGTCTACGTGCTGATGTAACTGCCTTTGTAGCTGCCTGTTCCGTGTGTGCTCAGAGTAAGACTCCACGACACCTTCCAGTGGGCCTCCTACAACCCATACCCAATAGAGAGGCCCTGGACCCACCTGTCTATGGATTTCATTGTGGAGTTACCCAACTCCCAAGGCAACACAGTTATCCTTATGGTGGTTGACCGTTTCTCAAAGATGTGTCATTGTATTCCACTTTAGAAGTTGCCCATTCTAAGGAACTGGCTTCCATTTTTACTTGGGAGATCTTTGAGACAGGGGTAGTCAGTTTGTGTCCCGGTTCTGGCGAGCCTTTTGTGCACAGCTGGGAATTCAGCTTGCTTTCTCCTCTGCATATCACCCGCAGTCTAATGGGGCCGCAGTACGAACTAATCAGTCCTTGGAGCAATTCCTACGTTGTTATATTTTTGACCATCATAACAACTGGTCAGACCTATTACCGTGGGCAGAGTTTGCTCACAGCAGTGCCTTGAATTCTGCTTCCCGATTGTCACAGTTTATGGCAAATTATGGTTTCCAACCTTTCATGTTGCCTGACTCGTTTGTTCCGCAGAGTATTCCTGCGTTAGAGGAGCATCTCCATGGTCTTCGTTCCACTTGGGCACAAGTCCAGGAGGCTTTGCGTCATGCTAATGATAGGCACAGATTCCATGCTGACCGCAGACGCCTGCCTGCGCCTTCCTACCACGTTGAGGACAGGGTCTGGCTGTCATCTCGCAACCTCCGACTTTGTGTTCCCTCACTGAAGTTCGCACCTTGGTTTATTGGGCCTTTCCGTATTCTTTGCAGGATTAACTCAGTGGCTTACGCATTAGACCTTCCTTCTAATATACGTATTTCGAATGTATTTCATGTCTCCTTATTAAAACCTTATTATCACCTCGGTGCCACATCCTCACCCTGTACAGGTTGAGAACCATGAGGAGTATGAAGTACAGTCCATTGTTGACTCCCGTAGGTTCCGTGGCCGCATACAGTACCTGGTGCATTGGAAAGGGTACAGTCCGGAGGAACGCTCTTGGGTCTCATCCTCGGACATGCCCCTGTCCTCCTCCGTGATTTCCATAGACATTTTCCCCTGAAGCCTGGTGGTCCTCCGAGGGGGAGGGGTCATTGAGGAGGGGCTACTGTCAGGGCTGGGCTCAGCCCTACCTTCTCTGAGCTGGCTGCTCAGCTGTCGGCTAATTGCCAGCTCCCATCTCTATCCACAGTTACCCAGCTGTTGATGATCCTGCTCGTAAATCCTGCCTACTTAAGCTGTCATGTCCAAAGGGGCTCTGCCTTCACCTTGGTCACATCACAAGTATCTATCTCCTGCGTTCCCGTTTAAAGACTGGCTTTGCTGACATCCGTTCTGACTCCAGATCCTGCTTGCTGTTCCACTACTTTGATCCCTGACTTCTGCTTGGCTGACTATCCGTTCCGACTAAGTTTGCTCTTTTTACTTTTATTATTTAACAAGTGTGATTTAACTGTACTTCTGTCTCGGTCTGATTTCATGGTTTCTGACAGTCATCTAGCTAAAATTAACAACAGAGCAAGCAATGAGAAATTATAATATTGTCAGGAAAAAGTTGTCTTTTTGAAACATGAAACTGAAGTTCTTACACAAACAGCATGATAGAAAACAAGCCATTGTAATATATTTATGCAAGCTGGACCCAGTAATGAAGGGTTCACCCTGATACATCAGAGCTGTAGCTTTATGCAAAGGTGCTATTAGACAAAGTTACAGACATTATTTTGGTCAAATATTACATTTTTAATGGTCCCACATACTGCATAGCAAATATACAGCTAACTAAATAGTTGTCTAATTAAAGGTTCAAAATATGAATTTGTTTTGTTTGTTTATGTACAAATCTAACAATGAAAAATGCGTACATTTGAATCCAGCCACCTTATTGCCTCTATTGGAGGAGGCTGGAAAGGAAAACCACATATGTTAAATTGATGACATATGAATCAGCTGCTGTGAGCCCAGTGCAGGACACACTCCCTGAAAACCCAGATATTAAATTTTTTGTAGAGTTATTCCCGGTTTTATACTGAGTATGCAGTTTATCACCCAGAAAGATACTCTGTATTCAGAGTCATTGGATCCTTTTTCCCCAGCTCAAGAAGCAGAGCTCAATTTTTTAACAAAGCCTGTGAGCTATAAAAAGAGTATATATATTCATATAGATAGTAGAGAATAAGAGAGCTTTTGGTTCCATTTAAAGGGCCAGAAGTTTGTTTTTACTTCGACCGGTAAACCATCAAGCATGCTAAGTTAATTTGATTGGCTGTTTTCAGCCTTCCAGGTTCTTGCTGAGGTAGCCATACTAACATTAAAACTCACACATGGAAGCAGACCAGGTGACTAAGGATGCTGCATTTACAGCTCCGGATACTTGCTGGGTCTGTGCAACTCACAGATTCCACCCTAGTTCTGGCCCAGTATAGCTGGGATTAATAATTCAACTTTAAGGTCCACAGAATGAGAAGAATAAGTGGTCCACAGGGGGCAACTTCTTATGAAACAGGACTTTGGAAAAGGTAATCATTTATGTCTGCCAGTCACTCTTTTCCCTCCAGTTTGACAGATAGCCTGTGTCATCAGTTACAAGCAATTATGGCTGCCTTAGTAAATGAGCATGGGATAGAGCCAGGGTTCTCCACAGTTTTTTTTTTTATAACATACCACTTCTTGTTTTACCTGTTACCAAAGGTGTTACCAAAAGCTGAACATCCCTTCCGGAGATTACAAAATGATATATCCAGATGCCCAAGTCAGGATCTTACAAGTATGCATTTTGTCTGTATGGACATGTTTTCTGGATGTCCAGTGGCAAATGCTACTGCACAGTCCACAGTAAAACGTGTTATCAGAAGTAGTTTGTAGGTACAGAGTGCAGATTCTACAGAGAGTAACAGGGGAAATCATTTTTATAGGAGAGTCCTTACTAGAAGTTTTGAGGGTTTTTTTACACCCCCTACTGTCTACAATGTAGTGGAAAAAGTAGAGCAAGAAACTAGAAAACTTTTGCCTAAATGTTTTCTTATATTTTATCAAGCCTAAGGGGATGTTGGACTCTCTCCCTATGGGATTTTGTTTGGGAGTGTGTTACTCACTTGCTTATATTTTGTCTCCGCAGCTGAAGTCCTCCATTTGGATCTCACAGAGAATGTTGCTGATCTTTTAAGGTTTTTGACAAACTCATTTATGTGTTTTCTCCACAATTACAGATCCTAAAAGTTTGGAAGGATCTAAAACTAAAGCCAGGTGACTTGTGAATTGTTAAGAGACATTTATATATAAGGAAATGTTTGGAGATTCAATACAGCATTTCATGTACAGTTGTGCAAAACTTGAAGGAAAAGTCACCTGGATCCACACCAGACACTTTTCTTTTGTACGTCTTCCATTTTATGTAGAATTGTCTGTGTTTACATATGCTGATAAGTCAACATGCCAACAATTAAGCTAGAAGCCCATTCTGGCCACAGGATTATACAGCCAGTACTCTGTAAATATGTCTTATCAATTATTTGTGTTTCACAATGAAAAGTAATTTTGTAATGAAAAAAGCTGATCAGCTACTGTATTCTCCACAATGGAGTTTTGCCTCCATTGTGGCCAGGATTACCTTCACCTAAGCGTGTGGATGTTCCAGGTTGAAGGTGATAGCAGGTATGGTTAGCGATCAAAATGTTGATCAAAAGAAAGGAGACTGTAAAGGAAATTTGTAAGTTATGTATATAATTATATTCTATTTTGTATGTATTGCACACTGCCCTCACTGTGCAATGACACTAATAATGTTTTAATTACATGTTTGCATTCTTGCAATTGTAATATTAAGGTGATACCTACGTAATCATGTGTATAAAAACCTTCAATTGCGTCATAATAAAGCAAAACAGTTATTTGGAAAGATGTGGAGTGTATCTTTTGTGTCTGTTCCCTACTGCAGTAGTTATTATTAATTTGAAACCACTAATCAATATGAGGATAGGAGTTGCCTATCTATAAATTCACATGTCAGATATGATCATGTTCTACTACTATTTTTGTCACCTTTAGCATTTCCATTCATGGAAGAAACATTTTCCAGTTTCTTGTAAAGAAAACCTTGCAGCCTTTATCCAAATGCTATTAGTTATTAATGATACTACTCAGGTTTATTGATTCTCTATAGAACCTTGTGTACTAGTTACTAGTGGTAAATGCACCTTTTGGCCCATAAACACCAGTGCATTGCTGCAATGCATGGTAAAATGTGGGCATTACAGCAACGCATGGTATCGCATAGTGCAGTAATGCATGTTGATGTGTGTTGCAGTGCACTGCAGTAAAAAAAAAACAATAGTGATTTTCCTGCAAAGGGCCCAATTCAAAATTCATGAACTACAGTAAAGCATGCTGCAGTGCATGGTAAAGCATGTTGTGGCTCATGCATTACCTCAATGTACGTGTGAATTGAAAAAATATACTGTATATTTCAATGCACAGATAATTCATGCCTTAGTAAATAGGTGTGTTTTATAAAGTAACAGAAGTGGGCTGTTTGTTTTCTTGCCTGGACTGCTGGATACTAGAATAGGCTCTGTTGTCTGCACAGGCTTCTGTTCTATAGGTGGTACATCAGTACATTTCTTCAGGCTACAATACTCCCATCGTACACTAGGATCTGTGGTATAACACCATGGGCTTTTGTCATTATCTGGATTCCTGCAGTAATTCTTTTCCAATCCCCTGCAAATATAAATGTAATATGTATGATTCCATTTCTTTTCTCTGAGGAAAGTACTGCATGTGATGATCACAATCGGCAAGAAAAAAGAAAATAGAACCTAGCACAAAATTATCATAGATCAATCTACTATCTACAAAACTTGCTTTCCGGGCAAATATCACAACCTAAGCTGGTCATACAGTATGCACATATTGTCTGATTCTTCTTGAACCGGCTGAAATTTGCTACATAGTTGACCCTGTAGCCACCCTCCCACCTGACATCCTGCAATAGAAATATCAAAGGAGCCGAACAAAAAACTGTCAGCAGAAGAGCGTCTGCATCCAATCAGATGCTGGTAACGGCTGTCAGAATACAATAGCTGCAGCGGGATATTCATTCATCCATGCTTTATAGAGTGGATGGAGAAACATATTTTTTTTTCATCCAGCAGGCTGAACAAAAAAAATCTAATTGTGTATGGCCAGCTTTAGGCAGATTGTTTGTCTTGGGAAGCCCATAGAGGAGTCGTTTTTTCTGTTAAACCAGTGGGTTACACAAAGTAAAAATTACCTGATTCCCCCATCAACACATTCGAGATGGATCATGGAATTCTCCCCCTGTGTCATTGTATTCTGACAGCAGGAAAACTTCCCCGTCATCAGAATACACTGATCAGCAAAGGCGGCTATGACTGAGTGGGGAAAATCTGACAGAGCGGTGGTACAGAAGTCGATTGGTAGATTGACTTCTGTACATCCTCACTGCCTATACATGGATCGAGATTCAGCCAGTCCCTGCTGAACAAGCCAATATTCAATCCATGTATGGACAGCTGTAACCTGATCAGACGCATATAAATCCAATAAAAGTTTCAAAAGACCGTAGTCCCCTTACTCCATGTGGAGAACACGTGTCTGCTTATCATCACCATGCATGCTTTTACACATTCTGCTGCATCCATTGTTTTTGTTTATCCTCTGTAACAATGGTAGCATCACTTACGCATTTGGAAATTTGTCAGGTGTCCTGGAATGTGCATGTGGCACTTGAGAGTTCCAGGCCTGACATCCTTTACCAGAAACTGTCATGTAAGCTGTGCCTCGGTAATCTCCTCCATTTCCTTCATAACATTCTGAAACTCTTGTAGGTGTGCTAGGCTCAGATATTACTGTAATGAAAACATTTAATTATTTCTCTTTATTTAAATGAATTTATTCTACTATGCACTGTAGAAAATTCATATTCATATACATTTTTATATTTCATATGTATATATACATATTCATATGGTACATATATAGATTCCAAATTGCAACACACTTACCTACCCCCTTTCTCTCCCACAGCTTACTACTGTTCCCTCAATATGATAAGTGGACTCGCTGACCTATGGTGAAGTACAGGGATCAGACCAGACCAGGGCTTGAGTTTCAAAGAAGTGGAATTTGCTTCACTGAATGTCCCAGAGTAACCAAAGCGATCAATAACACATCTAAAGTCTTGTGCAGATGCCTATAGGTATCTGCTTTGCCTTATACTCCTGCCACCAGTTAAGTAGGTTTATAGTGGTTGTAAAGGCAGAAGTTTTTTTTATCTTAATGCAGTCTATGCATTAAGATTAAAAGCATTTTGTGTGCAGCAGCCCCCCCGGTACCCCCTGATACTTACCTGAGCCCCCTCTCGATCCAGCGATGTCCACGAGTGCCTCAGCCATCCAGGATTCTTCCTCCTGATTTGCTGAGACTCATCAGCGGCGCCATTGGCTCCCACTGCTGTCAAAGTCAGTTAGCAAATGAGGAGAGAGAAGGGGCGGGGCCGAACCACGGCTCTGTGTCTGAATGAATACACAGAGCTGCGGCACGGCTTAGGTGCCATAGCAAGCTGCTTGCTGTGGGGGCGCTCAACAGAAGGGAGGGACCCAAGAAGAGGAGGATCTGGGCTGCTCTGTGAAAAATCACTACACAGAGGAGGTAAGTATGACTTGTTTGTTATTTTTATAGAAAGAAAAACAAGACTTTACAATTACTTTAAGCTAAACAGGTTTGCTTAAGAAATCTAATTCCACTTTAATAAAATAAATGTCAGACTGTTTAGAGGCATGTCTGTTGTTTGGCAGGCCCCTAAACATGTTTGCTTGTGTCATCTGGAGGTACATATTTAAATGAATCAAGAAGGATGGAGAAATGGGTCAACAGCTATAAAAGTCAAGTTATCTCATAGGGAAGAATAGCAGCTGGACAAGGTTTTATAACCTACCAATTGATCTTTGCCTCTACAGTGGCCAGCTCATGAAAGTATCCAGGCATCATAGGTGTGCGCAGCCTACTACATTAGGGTGTGCACCCCAAAGCTCAAACACACATGCCTTTCTCTGCAGCATCACCTGCACTGGACAGTGAATGAATAGGTCTGTGCTGAATGAAACCGAGGCAGAGTAAATACAGTTTACTATGCTTTAGTTATGAACGAACACAGTGAGCGAGTGTGTTCACTGTATTCATTTAGAAAAGGTGCTGGTAAATGACTTATTTACTAACCCCTTCCCCCGCTCTTCACCCTGAAACAGCCCCTGCAGCAGCTGGGGGGAGAGAAGAGGAGGAAAGCTAGCAGGACTGCAGGGTGAGGGGGGCCCAGGTAGTAGAGGGAATCGGCACCGCACATAATGATTAGGGTGTGCCCAGGCACACCTGGCACACCCCCCGTACAAGCCTATGCCAGGCATCTAATGTCTATATTAAGTCATATGACAAAAAATGTTAATGTGATCCAGTACACTAAAGCAAATTCTGAGCATTCATATATTATATTACACTAGACTTTCCTATTTATTGCAGGGTCAAAAACTATAATTAGCTTTCAATAATGGAAGCAACATCTAAATTTATTGTCCTGTTCCCAAATAATACTAAGTATTTATGAGGACATGCAATGATTTGTACATTGTTAGATTTTAAAAGCTGCAAAGGTTAGTGTTGGTTGAGTTGGTTATTAGGTGTGTATGTGTTGTGTAATTTTGTTTAGTGAAAAATATCAAAGCAAATTTACAGGTAGATAAGCAAAGACTAAATACTATTATAAACAATTGCCATGTTATTTTTCTGTAAAAAAAAATATTCTCTCATTTTTTTGCCACCAAAATAGCTATTATGTAGTTTTGGAGCTCAGCGGAAGTAATTATGTCATCCACTCTGTCATCTGGCAAGCAATTGGCTACTAAGCCCAAGTAGTGCATTATTTGAGAAGGTGACATGCTTCCCCAAACCCAGAAGCATTAGGTATTTTGCAGTGGCAGCCACAGTAGGAGTGGCAGTGAGCACTGAAGATGCGAATATAAGGTGATTGGGGTGGACATTACACAGACACTGTCACTTTGTCCTCAATGGACAAGGTGACATTGAAGTTGATTTACTAAAGCCATGCGCCATCAGTAGAGGCGCACGGCGAGGCGCAACACACATTTCCATATTTACGACATGGTGTGCCGGTAACAGGGTTCGAATCCCCTATTTACTATAGCGATCTCAGTGCATGGGAGAATGCAATCTGTGCGCTACTATGGACATGGTGCACGGAATCTCCAATTCAATATTAACAGAAGATGGAGGTGCCAATATTATGGGGTGATGTGAGGAAGTTTAGTACAAATGTGTCCAAAATAAAATGAGAAAGTAACTTTTTCAGAGATAGCCTGCTGCGCCTGCAAGTGCGTTTAGAACTGCGTGAGATTAATGTAAGCAGTGCGCATGCGCAAGCGGCTCTTGCACTCGTTCACATGAGTTTGTTCACTGCACGGCCAAAATCTTAGTAAATGTTAAGCAACGTACATGCAACTGCGTCGGTTGAACGGGCGCACCTCTAATCTTGACAATTTTTTTTTTTTCAAGAAGCTGGTTCACCTTTATGGGTTTTTTTTAAGGAGATTTGCACACAGGTCATGTTAACATGTTACGTTGCAAACATGTGACATGCAACCTGTTAAAATTCTGTAAAAAAACTCTCACTCCTCTAGCTCCTTTTTTAAAGCCTAAAAGGGCATTTAACCCTCCCCCTCCAATGCATATGATTTCCTTGGGCTAGCTTTTGCTTTTAAAGGGGAACTCCACACTCCACTCCATTCTCAAAAGGCTGTGAGCTGCCTTCACCAATCCAAACCACATCCTTTTTTAGAGCATACAACAGGGCCAGCTAGGAAAGGGGCGAGAAGAGCGATCACTCAACCCCCTCCTGAACCATACAAGGCCATATGCACTCAACATAGTTGGCTGCCTTTGGAGCATGTTGGGCTCAGCCCAATACCAACCACAAAGCACCTTGTACCCACTAGTTTAAAGGGGCTTTCCACATTCCGTAAAGCCCCCTGTCTGCAGCCCCCCACAACCTCAGCCTAAGATTGTGTGGAAGAAGCCCTTGTCCCCCTGAAAAGCATCCACCCCCCTTTCATGGGCTGGCTTGCTGTGTGTTTGGCTAGGGGTTTGTTAGTGTATGGGAGGGGCACACTATTTTTTAGTTTGGGGTGGTATTTTTCATGTGGGGGTTCTCATTTTAAGCCTTAACAGACCCAAATGGCCTTGTATGTATTGGGGGAGGGCAGGCCATTTTTTGGGGGGTTAAAATCTTGCAGCTGCAATGTAGATCTGTAAGTTTTCTTAAAGCCGTGCATCTTTGAAGCAGCATTTTGGATGCATGCTACAGATGCACACCTTTACAGGCAGAGTAAGCCCCCCAAGTTACTAGCTTTTAAGCATTTTGCATTTTTAAAGGCACTTCTCCTTGTATCATTTTTGGGGTTGTCAAAATTGGTGACATTGATATATGTCCCTCAGGGTGGGACCTGGGCCCCCATACCCATTTTAACGCAGGTAGCTAGAATATAAGCCAGCCAAGTGGGGACTAGAAAAATTAACAGGTCAGTTCCCATAGACTGCAATGGTATTTGTTGTATAACTTTTGCCCATGTTAGGCTCTTTGTTTGCTCCCCAGACCAGAGGGTGTTTGTCCCATCTGTAATTTTGTAGCATGCTGGATGATGTGCTTAATTTTGGACAGGGGGGTGGATTATTTTGTGCTAGCTGTATTTGTGTTGGTCTGGGCATGCTCAGGGACTTTGTTTTTTGGTGTGGCTTTTGGTGTGTGAAATGCATTTGGGTTAGTCTTTTTTTTTTGTTCTTTTTGTGTGTGAACAGTACTTGGATTTTTCTGGGCATGCTCAGAGAGTGTGTTTTTTGGGTTAGTAATTTAAGGACATCCTTAACAGGTGTACCCACTTTGAAGTTCTGTCTCTACATTGGGTGAACTTATTTTGTGTGTTTCATGGATTGTGATTTCAATTGCCTCATTAGCACACAAACCTATGTTATATAAAGCTTGCAGATAGCATTCTTTACCTTGCCTTGAAAAGAGGCCAGATTGCGTGTCTGTCAAGAGTACATTTGGGCGTCCTTATATATAGCTTCTAACACATGTAGTCTCTGTTTGTATTTTGTTTGTTATGTCTTTGCAAAACAGATGTGTTTTAGAGCAAGTATTTTTTACTTTTGTTTGTATTTAAAATTTTTTTTTTTTTGGGGGGGGGGGTATTTTTCCCTGAAATATTTTTGATGTTGTCAATATTTGTAGGTTTTTAATTTCACTTCGATTTAATTGTCTGTGCTGTATAATTTTGCAAGTGCACTCACGGTAAATCTGAGGGGAAGCAATGTTGATTTTATCATCCAATCATGTAGAAGCAAAAATGCTGTTTTTTATTTTCCTTGCATGTCCCCCTCAGATCTCCAGTGACTGAACTTGCAAACTGGATTTGCCTTTAGTAAATAAACCCCAAAGTCCAAGATACCTAATAATTTGCGGTGTACACAGCAAAGTGCTAGAGTGCAATTTACCTAATGGGGGCACTAGTTAGATTGACCTGTGTGTCCCCAAGGAAAGACATTGGTAGGGTTTTACCCTCACTTCCTGTTTGGCTATGTGACAGGAAGTGAATAAATATGAAGGAGAAACTGGCAAAATTTGGATTTGGGAGGTGTCTTCACCCTATCAGGGGTGCAGACATCCCCAAAAACTGACAAGACTTCAAATCTCACAGCACTCTATCCCCAAGCAAAAATAAGAAAGGATTTCATTTAGTTTAACTTTGCAAAGACACATTCCTAAGTTCAACTGTGATGCATGTCAATGGCCCATTTAGACCTTGTTTAATAGAAAACACCAGTTGCCTTTCACTAGAAAAATTTGTTAGTCCAGTCCTGGAAATCTAAATCTGCTTTCCTATTATTTGCCAATAAAGTTATGGGCCTGCACCTAGATGCATGTCCCCGTGGTGCATATCAGGTTCCCCGTGGTGCATATCAGGTTCCCCGTTGTGGTGGCCAGCACACAGAAAAGACATCACGCCCCTCCAGGAAGTTGCTTGTACTGCTGCTAATTGCTTCCCCCCACCATGCCACGCTCACTGTTCTCTGAGAAAGATATGATCCTTATTTGCAGATTAAGATAACTTTTTATTTCTTTTTACATGAGATGGTGTTTGTGTGGGTCGTGTGTATGTCTAAATGATTTGGCCTCAAAACACACACCTACTCTCTGTGTACAGATTCACTTCCGGGCCAATGTATATTGCTTCCTGCTTCAGTGTGTGTGTATATATAGATGTATCTATATATATATATATATATATATATATATATATATATATGTGTATATATATATATATATATATATATATATATATATCTATAGATGTAGGTTCTTGTGTCCAGCAGCAGAGAGAAGTTGGGTAGATGCCACACTCCCAATTCTGGAGGCATAATAATGGTCTAGCACAGGGGTCTTCAAACTACGGCCCTTCAGTTGTTTAAGAACTACAGTTCCCATTATGCCTAATCATGTCTGTCAGCTTTTTACAATGCCTCATGAGACGTTCTGCAACAGCGGGAGAGCCGTAGTTTGAAGATTCCTGATCACGCTAGCTTGTCTTGAAAAAAGGTGTGTTCTCATTAGGGATAAGCCCGATGTTCGAGGCGAACGTAAGTTAGACTCGAACTTCGGGTGTTCGCCGAACAGCAATTATTATGGGGCGTTTGCAGCAAATTCGAGTGCTGCAGAATGCCCGATAATGTACGGCGAGATCGTGCAAATAGTTAGTCTATGGGACAAAACATGAAAAATAAAAGTTTAAAAACGGACGTTTTTTCAGGAGCAGTGATTTTACTAATGCTTAAAGTTAAACAATAAAAATGAAATATTCCTTTAAATATCGTGCCTGGGGGTGTCCTTAGTATGCCTGTAAAGTAGTGCATCACTTCCGTGTTTAGAACAGTACCACAGCAAAATTACATTTCTAAAGGAAAAATGTCATTTAAAACTGCTCGCGGCTGTAATGTATTGTCGGATCCCGGCAATATAAATGAAAATAATTGAAAAAAACAGCATGGGTTCCCCCCCCCCAGTCCATTACCAGGTCCTTCGGGTCTGGTATGAAAATTACAGGGTTCCCTCCAAAATCCATACCAGGCCATTCAAATAACCTTCGAAGGGGGCGGGGTCACCCCAAAACACCCTCCCCATGTTGAGGGCATGTGGCCTGGTACGGTTCAGGAGGGGGGGTGCTCTCTCGTTCCCCCCCTTTCCTGTGGCCTGCCAAGTTGCGTGCTCGGATAAGGGTCTGGTATGGATTTTGTGGGGACCCCCACACCATTTTTTGCTTAATTTTGGCTGGGGGTTCCCCTTAAAATCAATACCAGACCTGAAGGGCCTGGTATGGATTTTGGGGGGGAGCCCTCATGCCATTTTTTTTGTACATTTTGGTGCAGGGTTTCCCTTAGAATCCATACCAGACTTGAAGGGCCTGGTAATGGACTGGGAGGGGGAGCCCATGCCATTTTTTTCAATTATTTATATTGATGGGATCCGACAATACATTTGATCTGGTAAATGGAATAGCCATTTTATTTATCAAACATTTATTGATTTGTTATATGTATGTATGTATATATACTGTATATATATATATATATATTTATATACAGTGGGGATGGAAAGTATTCAGACCCCCTTAAATTTTTCACTCTTTGTTATGTTGCAGCCATTTGCTAAAATCATTTAAGTTAATTTTTTTCCTCATTAATGTATACACAGCACCCCATATTGGCATAAAAACACAGAATTGTTGACATTTTTGCAGATTTATTAAAAAAGAAAAACTGAAATATCACATGGTCCTAAGTATTCAGACCCTTTGCTGTGACACTCATATATTTAACTCAAGTGCTGTCCATTTCTTCTGATCATCCCTGAGATGGTTCTACACCTTCATTTGAGTCTAGCTGTGTTTGATTATACTGATTGGACTTGATTAGGAAAGTCACACACCTGTCCATATAAGACCTTACAGCTCACAGTGCATGTCAGAGCAAATGAGAATCAGGAGGTCAAAGGAACTGCCTGAAGAGCTCAGAGACAGAATTGTGGAAAGGCACAGATCTGGCCAAGGTTACAAAAAAATTTCTGCTGCACTTAAGGATCCTAAGAGCACAGTAGCCTCCATAATCCTTAAAAGGAAGACATTTGGGACGACCAGAACCCTTCCTAGAGCTGGCCATCCGGCCAAACTGAGCTATCGGGGGAGAAGAGCCTCGGTGAGAGAGGTAAAGAAGAACCCAAACATCACTGTGGCTGAGCTCCAGAGATGCAGTCAGGAGATGGTAGAAAGTTGTAGAAAGTCAACCATCACTGCAGCCCTCCACCAGTCGGGGCTTTATGGCAGAGTGGCCCGACGGAAGCCTCTCCTCAGTGCAAGACACATGAAAGCCCGCATGGAGTTTTCTAAAAAACACCTGAAGGACTCCAAGATGGTGAGAAATAAGATTCTCTGGTCTGATGAGACCAAGATAGAACTTTTTAGCCTTAATTCTAAGCGGTATAGGTGGAGAAAACCACGCACTGCTCATCACCTATCCAATACAGTCCCAACAGTGAAGCATGGTGGTGGCAGCATCATGCTGTGGGGGTGTTTTTCAGCTGCAGGGACAGGACAACTGGTTGCTATTGAGAGAAAGATGAATGCGGCCAAGTACAGGGATATCCTGGACAAAACCTTCTCCAGCACTCAGGACCTCAGACTGGGCCGAAGGTTTACCTTCCAACAAGACAATGACCCTAAGCAAACAGCTAAAATAATGAATGAGTGGCTTCACAACAACTCCGTGACTGTTCTTGAATGGCCCAGCCAGAACCCTGACTTAAACCCAATTGAGTATCTCTGGAGAGACCTAAAAATGGCTGTCCACCAATGTTTACCATCCAACCTGACAGAACTGGAGAGGATCTGCAAGGAGGAATGGCAAAGGATCCCCAAATCCAGGTGTGAAAAACTTGTTGCATCTTTCCCAAAAAGACTCATGGCTGTATTAGATCAAAAGGGTGCTTCTACTAAATACTAAGCAAAGGGTCTGAATACTTAGGACCAAAAATGTCAACAATTCTGTGTTTTTCTGTCAATGTGGGGTGCTGTGTGTACATTAATGAGGAAAAAAATAAACTTAAATGATTTTAGCAAATGGCTGCAATGTTACAAAGAGTGAAAAATTTAAGGGGGTCTGAATACTTTCCGCCCCCACTGTATATATATATATATATATATATATATATATATATATATATATATACACACACACACACACACACATATCTATCTATCTATCTATCTATCTATCTATCTATCTATCTATCTATCTATCTATCTATCTATCTATCTATCTAGGTTGTATATTCTGTTAGTAGTCATATTGTGTAACAATTGTCTTGATTGTGTTCAAAGGTTATATTTACACCTTAATCTGCAAATAATACTAACTCGGCCTTTGAAGGCCTGGTCAACAAGCCTTGGAATTGACAACTATGTAAACAAGTATTTTGCATTTTAATCAAGATTTAACTTCAAAGACACTTTAGCTAGCTAGTTCCCACCCTTTTAGTAAAACATATAAATTGTATTGCTTCCCCTAGCTACTCAGAACAATTATATTGAAATGTAAACCTTACAGCCCCGAGCAGTTTTAAGTGACATTTTTTACTTTAGAAATGTCATTTTGCTGTGGTACTGTTCTAAACATGGAAAAGATGCGCTACTTTACAGGCATACGAAGGACACCCCCAGGCGCGATATTCAAACACTTATAGACCGCCCGCCATCATTTTACGTCGCTAATTTGAAAAGGAATATCGCTAGCTGCCATAACCCCGGTATCCTCTTCTTCAGCTGGCGGTCTGCTTTCAGATAAAAGTGGTCTCTGCCATGGATTCGCCGCAAGATCACTTTTAACGGTGGCGGAAGTGGGGGCCTTCCCCCCTCCCGCCACGCCCCGGTGCCCTCTGCTTACCGGAGCCATCGGTAACGGTGATGGCGATCGGATCCTTCTTCCTGTTAGGCATGGAGATGAGTGAGGGGAAGATGGCCCCCACCCATCTTCATACCACTGCAGGGCAGAAGCGCCGTCAAAACGTCACTTCCGCCCATAGCTCTTAAAGGGACATTTTTTTTTTATTGCATCTTAGTGTAAATATGAGATCTGAGGTCTTTTTGATCCCAGATATCATATTTAAGAGGTCCTATCATGCTTTTTTTCTATTACAATGGATGTTTACATTCCTTGTAATAGGAAAAAAAGTGACACAATTTCTTTTTTTTTTTAAGAACAATGTAAAAATAAAAAGGTAAAATAAATAAGAAAAAAAAAATTTTAAACACAAGCCGTCCCGCCGAGCTCGCATGCAAAAGCAAAAGCATATGAAAACAGTGTTCAAACCACACATGTAAGGTTTCACCGTGATCGTTCAAGCAATGCAATAATTCTAGCCCTAGACCACCTCTGTAACTCAAAACATGCAACCTGTAGAATTTTTTAAGCGTCACCCATGGAGATTTTTAAGGGTAAAAGTTTGTTGCCATTCCACGAGCGGGCACAATTTTGAAGCGTGACATGTTGGGTATCAATTTACTCGGTGTAACATTATCTTTCACAATATAACAAAAAATTGGGATACCTTTACTGTTGTCTTATTTTTTAATTCAAAAAAGTGTATTTTTTCCAAAAGTGCGCTTGTAGGACCGATGCGCAAATACGGTGTGACATAAAGTATTGAAACAACCACCATTTTATTCTCTAGGGTGTTAGAAAAAAAATATATAATGTTTGGGGGTTCTAAGTAATTTTCTAGCAAAAAAAAAACAGTTTTTAACTTGTAAACACCAAATCTCAGGAAAGAGGCTCGGTCCTTAAGTGGTTAAAGGAATATTTAATTTTTATTGTTGAACAATTAATTCAAATTCTAGAAAATCAAACAGGCTCTTGCACTAAATCTAATTTATTTAAGATCTAACTGATTGCAGTGTATGGTCACCTTTAAAGATCAAGATCTGAAAATATTAATTTATTGGGTTTAGAAACACTTCTCTGTTCTTTGTAATGTATTGAAAGATTGGGGTAAAAAAAAAGAATAAAACACATTTCAAAGATATATTAGAAGTAATAGGAATGAGATTAGCATCAAAAGGGTTCATTAACTGAGAACACCTACTAATTGCAAGACACACAACCAATTAGATGAAATTAACCAATTGTATTTAGCGTGCGCTATTATCGATGAGAAAACTGCAGTTACCCTAGCGCCAGTTGCAGTGTACATACACGGGTATTTATTATCACTATTTGCGCTTCAACGTGAGCCGGTTCGCACGTTAGGTTAACAATGTTTTCGGCACACCAATTAATCTATGCACTGGTGCAGCACCTTCTTCTTAGTGAATGACCCTCTGTGTCTTTCTAAAGATTTCCCATTGAACACGAGTTGTGAAACAAGGAGATAAATAGATTTACCAACAGGTTGTGAATCACAGCTGGGTATTTCACAAAATTCCCATCGTGTTGCTTTGTCTGTGGTATAACACCAGGGCATTGACTCCCCATCAGGATTTCTGCAATAGTTCTTTTCTAGATTCCTAAAAAAAAAATTTGGGTTTAAAAAATATCATATCAGTATGTCACCACTAAGGATGAGCTCCGGCGTGTTCGCAAACTGCACGTGCCGAGCACGCCAGGAAGTCGGCAATGCGCTGCGCTAATCACAAGCAGTGAGACATTTCCCGATCTCTGCAGCCGCACATCGCGAAATGTCTCACTGCTTGTGATTAGCGCTGTGCAGTGCCGACTTCCTGGCGGGCTCGGCACGTGCAGCTTGCGAACACGCCGGAGCTCATCCTTAGTCACCACTCACATAAAAAAAAAACATATGCAGATCCGATGAAAGGTTTGAATTGATCAACTGATTAACCTCCTACCCTTACAGACATTCATTATTATTTTTTCTCCATTATCTAGTGTTGATTCTCAATCATAACTACATTCCACACTGTACTTCTGTCTAATGTTCTGGCACAATCCCTACATTACTAGATTTTACCATTGATTACAAGTTTGCCTAATGACTGATACCTTAACCTGTTTATCTACTTCTTGCCATAATGGACCTTATATTGTCTACTGTTTAAATTATTGTCCTGTCTACTGTTTAAATTATAATCCTTAGCTAGAGGCTCTGGTGAAGAACAGGTAGATACAGAGCCTACACCTTGAAGAGAGAATATCTTCCATCTTCAGCCATACTATTTCGTCTGCATGAATCATGCAGACAAAAGCCTCACAGAAAGATGTTGAAGTATACGAGTATCTGTACTTCAGAACTCCCCTTTTCATTAAAAATGTTTGATAATTTTCAACACAGTCACCATTGTTATTATATAATTGTAACGCTACCCCTGCAGGAACCGCTTGAAAAGCCTCACCGAAAGATGTTGAAGTATACGAGTATCTGTACTTCAGAACTCCCCTTTTCATTAAAAATGTTTGATAATTTTCAACACAGTCACCATTGTTATTATATAATTGTAACGCTACCCCTGCAGGAACCGCTTGAATATTGTTGGTTCCTTACGCTGCCTCTTCAACCCCAAGAACAGACCCAACCCCACTGGCACACCTGTATGTAATGTAATGTAGATAACACAGTAAAAGGATACCGTTTATAGTGAACACAGTGAGAGACTTGCTTAAAGAAAAATGGAACAGTCATAATAATATTGAGCCATAAAACAAATAGGCATTGATAGAACAAAGAGCAAAAGTGCTGAGGCACAAGGTAAGATCAAATCTGTCTGCTTTCAGGGGACTCCTTTAAGTGAAATAGCCCCTAGAGCAGAGATAAACACACGAGAATAATAAGTTAGAAAAATAACGGTACTTCCACCAACGTTTGATAACCTCCGCTAAATTGGGCTATATGAGTCTAGGCAGGCGGAGGGTAGAGGAATTACCTTGTTTTAGTCTGTCAGTCCTCTCCCTTCTTCACCCCAGCACCACAGTCCCAGCAGGCCTGCTTAATCACAATACTTGACCCAGTGCACTGAATCAACCACCAGTGTGGATTCACCTATAAGTGACTAGTGTCCTGAACACAGATGGGGCCCTTAAGATCTTGAGTTACTTTAAGATGGTGCACTTATTGATCTCCTGTAATGAGGTGAACACAGTACATCCAAAAAGTCTTGACAGGCAACCAGTATTGTAATCCTATGGAATAGTAGACAAGTGTTTTCACTGCCTAAAAGAGTATAACAGCATCACAGTTCCATGTAACTAAGGAAGGCAAGGCAACAAAGATAATTCAGAGTTCTGGCTTAGGAAGGATTTGGGTGAGAGCCCGCTCACCAACTCCTCTATCCAAAGGCCGCAGGGGAAGATACTGTGATACCGGTCCTTGCAAGTGCCCGATTGACACCTCCTCACGAGGACATCGCATGCTGATTGGGATGCCTGGGGGTGCACTCAGAGTCCTCCTTTAACCCCTGATGCCTGCCGTTGATTTCCTGACTGCAGCAGGCGGAATCCCCCAGATCTAAGGTCGCAGCCCTCTGTCCCCATGTCCAGGCTCTCCCATGCCTTGTGGTAGCTCCCCCTTTCTCCCAGAAAGCCTCTGAGGTAAAACTTTTCCCATGCAGCGGTGCTTCTTGGGATGTGTAGTTCTCTGCGTGTTGGTTTTAATCAAGCAGTCTGTGCTGGGAACTCCATCTCCCGGAGTTCTTTGCATCTCCTCCAGCCCTCCCTTGATTGGCTAACTCAACTGCCTCTGAAGAATTAGGGGAAAGGGCAGAGTGGGCTGTCTTGCTTGTGAACAAGTCTGTGAGAAGAAAAAGGAAGGGGGGAAGTCCCTTGTGCAGAGCTGACAAGCTGTGTTTCTTTTCATTGAGAGTCCCAGCCATCTTGGCAATGTAATGAGGATGCATAGCTACCGCTACATAATTTTTAGAAAACTTGCAGTATGCATCTACTGTATTTCTTGCTGCAATTGTTTAAATGTTTAAAAAATGAGTTGACACTACAACACATTAGATTTTCTAGAAAACTTCATTAAAATGACACTGCAGGCTGAAACTCTGCACAGTATCTCCCACCTGGTATAGTATTAAGAAATAAGAATCTCTCTGTCCATGTCATGTGAAATACTGTATTTATCAGCGTATAACATGCACTTTTTTCCCCTGAAAATAGGGGGCAAATCACGGGCGCACGTTATACACCAATAGTGTAACTTGGAGGGGAAGGAGGGGGAGGAGCGCCACCGGAATTCACTGCCGTCATCTCCTGTTTACTCAGCTCTCACTCGGTTCTAACTAGGCTCTCACTCGGCTCTCACGTCACACACACACAGTCCCGCCTCTGCCACCGGCATTGGATCAGTGTTCTGTCTATCACAGGAGCTGGTTCAATGCCGATGGCGGAGGTGGGACTGTGTATGTGACTGCCGACTGAGAGACGAGTAAACAGGAGATGATTTCCTGCACTGCATTGATGAGAGATGGTGAGGCTGCAGATGGGAATTAATGAGGCAGCTGCATTGATGGGAGATGGGCTGCAGATGGGCGCAGATCAGGCTGCAGATGGGCACAGATCAGACTGCAGATGGGTACAGATCAAACTGCATCGAACCTGCAGATGGGCACAGATCAGGCTGCATTGAAGCTGCAGATGGGCACAAATCAGGCTGCATTGAGGCTGCAGATGGGCACTAATCAGGCTGCATTGATGGGCACTGACAATTATTTTGCTTCAAAGTGGTTTATTTAAAAAAAAAATTTAACTTAATGACCAGACACAGTGGAAAAGAAAAACCTAGCTCTTTGTTCTTCGTGTTTAACCAGGTTGTATTAGGGAAAATATTATTGTCCATAGTGCTGTAGCACTGAGATTTGTGGCAAAGACATGGATAAACAGTGGCAGCTGGTGCTCAATATTTTGGGGTCAGGCGGCAAACCAATACCACCCCCTGGCGATCGCCAGAACCACCAGTCACCCACCCCCTCCTCCGGCGGGAGCCACAGTGGGGGGGGGGGGGCATTACACCCCCCCCCCCGCAGGAGACAGACATGAAGCCAGCGATCATCACCACCACCAACCCCAGCAGGAGACGGACGGACGGGAAAGCAGAGGGCCTCCTCACCTTAGGAGGCAGATGATGAGTCCACCTGGGATGACACTGTCATCTCCCCTACTCTCTTCACTGACCGAGTGCTGGACGTGGCTGTGGGTGAGCCGTCCATGGAGATCTCGCTCTAGGGCCATTCCTTCTCCCCCCGACGGACAGGAAGTGGATCTTGGGACTCCCTGGCCCATCAGGTCTCAGGACCCGCGGCCACTTCCTGATCGGCCGGGAGGAGAATCAGGAAGACAATAGCGAATATTAATTTGCTATTGTGACACAAGTGGGTGGGTTCAGGGCGCAGTGCTCTGCACCCCAAGCCCACCCTTTTTTAAGCCAATTAGAGCCTCAGGCTCTAATCATGTGCTTAAAAAAAAGAACATTGGAATCCATGCGTCCATACGGTACCCTGCATGTAGATTAGGGGCCAGGCGCATGGATTAGGGGGGCGAGAGAGGGAGGATAAGTGAGAGAGAGGATGTACATGAGCATGCGTGGGATTGACAGCATAACAGACCGGCTAAGGCAAGTGACCGAAGGCACAAAACCCGGAAGGAAGACCTGGTGAAGATGGGAAAGCCCGGGACCCGCCGGATTGATCACAGCGCAGCGCTGGAGGGCTTAGTCTGACAGGTAAGTGTACCCTACTGTGCTAATATGCTGTGCATACTTGTACATTATGGCATAACCTACCTCAGAACCCTAAAAAGTAGTAATGTTAGCAAAGTTTACGACCACTTTAATATCACAGGATCCCAGGAGCCTCTCATGGGGCCCCCTACTGACCCGTTGGCCCTTGGGTAGTGCCCAAGTGCACAATTGCCAACATTTCAAAAATATTTTCAGGGACATTTTTTTTACCAGTGGTATATTTAGAGTAGCTGACATCCCCTATGTTCCTCTATACATTGCAATAGTAATCACTAAATTAAATGAGTACTAATAATGGGCAGAACAAATATGAGGACTGAGACGATTTCCTTTAGTTGAACTAACAAAAGTGTGCCCATTTTAGAGCTGATAACATTGAGGATATTCAATATAATTTGAAATAACTTTTTTTGTGGGTAAGAGGCATATGGAAGGAGTATGGATGGTATAAAAGTGGGAAGTATGTGCAGGTGAGGGAGAGGAATGTGGAGGGTATAGCAGTGGGCACTATGTACAGGAGAGGAGTGTGGAGGGTATAACAGTGGCCACTATGTACAAGAGAGGAGTGGGGAGGGTATGGCAGTGGGTACTATGTACAGGAGATGAGTGTGTAGAGTATGACAGTGGGCAGTATGCACAGCAGAGGGGTGTGGAAGGTATTCCAGTGGGCAGTATGTACAGGAGAGGAGTGTAGAGGGCATGCCAGTGGGCAGTATGTACAGGAGAGGAGTGTGGAGGGGATAACAGTGGGCAGTATGTACAGGAGAGGAGTGTGGAGGGGATGACAGTGGGCAGTAGGTACAGGAGAGGAGTGTGGAGGGTATGATGGGGGCAGTATGTGCAGGAGAGGCGTGTGGAAGGTAATATGGAGGCAGTATGTACAGGAGAAGAGTGTGGAGGGCATGATGGGGGCGGTATGTACAGGAGAGGAGTGTGGAGGGTATGACAGTGGGCAGTATGTAAAGGAGAGGAGTGTGGAGGGTATGACATTGGGCAGTATGTACAGGAGAGGTGTGTGGATGGTATGAGAGTGGGCAGTATGCACAGGAGAGGAGTGTGGAAGGTATGACAGTAGGCAGTATTCACAGCAGAGGAGTGTGGAGGGTATGACAGTGGGCGGTATGTATAGGAGAGGAGTGTGGAGGGTATGACAGTTGGCAGTATGTACAGGAGAGGAGTGTGGAGGGTATGATGGGGGCAGTATGTACAGGAGAGGAGTGTGGAGGGTATGACAGCCGACACTATGTACAGTAGAGGAGTTTATGAAAGTGGGCAATATGTACAGCAGAGCAGTGTGGAGGGTATGACAGTGGGCTCTATGTACAGGAGAGAAGTGTTTGACAATGGGCACTATATATAGGAGAGAAGTGTGGAGGGTATGACAGTTGAGTAGTATGTACAGGAGAGGAGTGTGGAGGGTATGACAGTGGGCGGTATGTACAGGAGAGGAATATGGAGTATATGACAGTGGGCGGTATGTACAGGAGTGTGGAGGTTATGGCAAGTGAGCAGTATGTACAAGAGAGGAGTGTGGAGGGTATGACAGTGGGCGGTATGTACAGGAGAGGAATATGGAGTGTATGACAGTGGGCGGTATGTACAGGAGTGTGGAGGTTATGGCAAGTGAGCAGTATGTACAAGAGAGGAGTGTGGAGGGTATGCCAGCGGGCAGTATGTACAGGAGAGGAGTGTGGAGGGAATGACAAAGGGCACTATATACAGGAGAGGAGTGTGGAGGGTATGACAGCGGGCACTATGTACAGGAGAGGAATGTGGAGGGTATGACAATGGGCACTATGTATAGGTGAGGAGGATGAAGGAATCTGGGAAGGAAAAATGTAAAGGTTTGTGGAAGGATGTTTAGGGACTATGTAGTGGTTAAGCGGGCCATACACGGATTGAAATTAAGCCAATTAAGCAGAGACCAGCTATAGTCAATCTATGTATGGGCTAGCTGGTTGTACACAAGTCAATCTATTAATCGACTTGAGTACAACCAGCCTGTCGGGTTTTTCCCAAAACAATCAGTGCTGCCAGCTATAGTTAGCAACACTGATCATTGTACTGTGTGGGTAGGGAAGGCTCCCCACTGGCAGAACACAATAACACTGCGGTGATTCCCCCATGCACAGGTCAGCAGGTGAGAGGGTGTGTGATGACAGGCTGGGGAGAGAGGTCTGTCAGAAGGGGGGTGTGCGGGGGTCATGGAGGGATATCAATCAGCGGGTGGGGGGGTAACTGGGAGTGATATCTTTTGGAGTAGGGTCTGTCATCTGCAGGTTGGGAAATGGTCACCTGTGATATAAGTTGAAGGGAGGTGGCTATGAGAAGTGGACGGGGAGTGACCTGGTTGGTGGTGAGTGTGAAATGGATGATGTGTTTCAAGTTTCTTTCACATTTGCGGTAATGCTTCTGCCCTCTGAAAAGTGATCTGTGGTGGATTGTTTTTTAACGAGTGGTATAGCAGCAGCTGACAGGCGTTCAAGGGGGTGCTATTGCCACCTCATTTTTTTTTTTTTTTACATTGCTGAATGGTATTTTTACATTGTTGGACTATGCTGCTACTGCAAGCGAGTTTGGCTTGCAGTTGCAGAGTGGCCCCACTGAAATCAATAGGCAAATTTGACAGGCGGTGCTGCCTGTCAAACTCTGCAGGCTGAGGTAAAGATGCTGCAGCTAAAAAAATTAGAAAAAAAAGTTGCAGCTGTTAAGTAAAGCATCACAGCTCCGGCATTCATACAGCCCTGTCTAAATGTATTTTTACGATTTGGGTCAGTGACATGCGGTGAGGTCAGTGGCTGGTGAGGCACTGGCTAGTGTCAGAGACATATACACACAGGTTACATACGCTGCAAACGTTAGAGCGAGAGCAATAGATTCTAGCACTAGATCTCCTCTGTAACTCTAAACATGTAACCTGTAAGAAAATGTTAAAGCGTCGCCTATGGAGATTTGTGACATTTTAGGTATCTATTTAGGGGAAAAGAACAGAGAGAAGCACACCGCTCCAGGCAAACTCAGGTGCAGGATGGATCACAGGTGCAGACCTTGGCTCACCACCGTGGAAGACGAACAAGACAAGGAATTGGTCACACACTGGAACTCGATGTCATCTTTATTGTCAAAAAAGGGTCAAAAAAGGGTCAGACAGATACAGGCAATGGTTGTGAACAAGCAAGCTATTGTTTGTGAAACGTCTACCATTGCCTGTATCTGTCTGACCCTTTTTTGACAATAAAGATGACATCGAGATAATTTGGAGTTCCAGTGTGCGACCAATTCCTTGTCTTGTAGGTATCTATTTACTCGGCATAACATCATCTTTCGTAGTATACAGAAAAATCGGGCTAACTTTAGTGTTTTTTTTTTTATTCATGAAACCGTGTGACATAAAAAGTTGCAACGACCACCATTTTATTCCCTAGAGTGTCTGCTAAAAAAATATATATAATGTTTGAGGGTTATGAGTAATTTTCTAGCAAAAAAATATGATTTTTACATGTAGGAGAGAAGTGTTAGAATTGGCCTGGGTGGTAAGGGGTTAATTACCATAAATAAGTAATATACTGTACAAATAACTATTATATATTGTTTTTAAGGTAATTAAGGCACTGTGAGCTCATCCTCTCAGTCTGCTGCAAACAGAGTGTGCCAGCTTGTATTTAACCACTTGCCACTCACCTTTAGGGATGAACCCGATGTTCGAGTCAAACGCAAGTTCGACTCGAACACCGGGTGTTTGCCTGTTCGCCGAATAGCGAACAATTTGGGGTGTTCGCGGCAAATTTTAAAGCCACGGAACACTCTTTAAAAGTCTATGGGAGAAATCAAAAGTGCAAATTTTAAAGGCTTATATGCAAGGTATTGTCATAAAAAGTGTTTGAGGACCCGGGTTCTGCCTCAGGGGACATGTATCAATGCAAAAAAAAGTTTTAAAAACGGACGTTTTTTCGGGAGCAGTGATTTTAATAATGCTCAAAGTGAAACAATAAAAGTGAAATATTCCTTTAAATTTCGTACCTGGGGGGTGTCTATAGTATGCCTGTAAAGTGGCACATTTTTCCCGTGATTAGAACAGTCCCTGCACAAAATGACATTTCTAAAGGAAAAAAAGTCATTTAAAACTACTTGCAGCTATAATGAATTGTCGGGTCCCGGCAATACAGATAAAAGACATTGAAAAAAAGGCATGGGATCCCCCAGTCCATTACCAGGCCCTTTGGGTCTGGTATGAATATTAAGGGGAGCCCCAAACCAGAATTTTTTTTAAAAATTGCGTGGGGGTCCCCCCCAAATTCCATACCAGGCCCTTCAGGTCTGGTATGGATATTAAGGGGAACTCTGTGCCAAATTTTTTTTTAAAAAATGGCGTAGGGGTCCCACTCAAAATCCATACCAGACCCTTATCCAAGCACGCAACCTGGCAGACCGTAGGAAAAGAGGGGGGTGAGAGAGTGCCCCCCCTCCTGAACCGTACCAGGCCACATGCCCTCAACATGGGGAGGGTGCTTTGGGGTAGTCCCCCAAAGCACCTTGTCTGTATGTTGATGGGGACAAGGGCCTCATCCCCACAACCCTTGCCAGGTGGTTGTGGGGGTCTGCGGGCAGGGGTTTATCGGAATCTGGAATACCCCTTTATGAAGGGGACCCCCGGATCCCAGCCCCCCCAGTTGGAAATGGTAATGAGTACATTGTACCATTTCACAAAAAAAGTGTCAAAATGTAAAAAAAAAAACAAGACACAAGTCCTTTATTAGAAAATAAAAAAATAAAAATGTCCCACAAAGTCCATTTATCTTCTTCTATTGCTCCGCCGACGGACCGAAAAATAAAATAAAAAAGATCCGCCTCCATGGGGGGCACCCGCCGTATGACACTTCAGTGCCGATGACAGTTCTTTTATAAGTTAAGGTGGGTACGTAAACAGGGGCCCTGCTCCCCTCTGACACCACGGGGAAGCCATTGGGAAGTCCCCATGCGTCAGAGGGGGCGGGGTCACCCGGGTACATCACCGTGTGGCCCCGCCCTCAGTTATAAAAGAACTGTCATCTGCGCTGAAGCGTCATATGGCGGGTGCCTCCCATGGAGGCGGATCTTTTTTATTCTATTTTTCAGTCCATCGGCAGAGCCATAGAAGAAGATGAATGGACTTCGTGGGACATTTACACTTTTTTTATTTTTAATATAGGACTTGTCCCAAGGTGTGTCTTTTTTTTTAACATTTTGACACTTTTTTTGTGAAATGGTACGGGTACAATGTACCCGTTACCATTTCAAATGGGGGGCCAGGATCTGGGGGTCCGTTTGTTAAAGGGGTTTACAGATTCCGATAAGCCCCCCGCCCGCAGACCCCCACAACCACCGGGCAAGGGTTGTAGGGATGAGGCCCTTGTCAAGGTATTTTGGGGGCTACCCCCAAAGCACCCTCCCCATGTTGAGGGCATGAGGCCTGGTACGGTTCAAGAGGGGGGCGCTCTCTCGTCCCCCCCTCTTTTCCTGCGGCCTGCCAGGTTGCGTGCTCAGATAAGGGTCTGGTATGTATTTTTGGGGGGACCCCAAGCCATTTTATTTTTATTTTGGCGCGGGGTTCCACTTAACATCCATATACAGACTTGAACGGTTTAGTATAGATTTTGAGGGGGACACCTACGCCATTTAAAAAAAAAATGGCGTAGGTTTCCCCTTAATATCCACACCAGACCTGAAGGACCTGGTATGGAATTTGGGGGGACCCCCACGCAATTTTTTTTAAAATTTTGGTTCGGGGTTCCCCTTAATATTCATACCAGACCCAAAGGGCCTGGTAATGGACTGGGGGGATCCCATGCCATTTTTTTCAATGACTTTTATCTATATTGCCGGGACCCAACAATTCATTATAGCCGCGAGTAGTTTTAAATGACTTTTTTTCCTTTAGAAATGTCATTTTGTGCAGGGACTGTTTTAAACACGGGAAAAATGCGCCTCTTTACAGGCATACTATAGACACCTCCCAGGTACGAAATTTAAAGGAATATTTTACTTTTATTGTCTCACTTTAAGCATTATTAAAATCACTGCTCCTGAAAAAAAGTCCGTTTTTAAAACTTTTTTTTGCATTGATACATGTCCCCTGGGGCAGGTCCCCAAACACGTTTTATGACAATACCATGCATATAAGCCTTTAAAATTAGCACTTTTGATTTTTCACGTTCGTGAAATTTTTTGGGTCAGCGACATGCGGTGAGGTCAGTGGCTGGTGAGGCACTGGCTAGTGTCAGAGACATATACACACAGGTTACATACGCTGCAAACGTTAGAGCGAGAGCAATAGATTCTAGCACTAGATCTCCTCTGTAACTCTAAACATGTAACCTGTAAGAAAATGTTAAAGCGTCGCCTATGGAGATTTGTGACATTTTAGGTATCTATTTAGGGGAAAAGAAGCACACCGCTCCAGGCAAACTCAGGTGCAGGATGGATCACAGGTGCAGACCTTGGCTCACCACCGTGGAAGACGAACAAGACAAGGAATTGGTCACACACTGGAACTCGATGTCATCTTTATTGTCAAAAAAGGGTCAGACAGATACAGGCAATGGTTGTGAACAAGCAAGCTATTGCTTGTGAAACATCTACCATTGCCTGTATCTGTCTGACCCTTTTTTGACAATAAAGATGACATCGAGATAATTTGGAGTTCCAGTGTGCGACCAATTCCTTGTCTTGTAGGTATCTATTTACTCGGCATAACATCATCTTTCGTAGTATACAGAAAAATCAAGCTAACTTTAGTGGTTTTTTTTTATTCATGAAACCGTGTGACATAAAAAGTTGCAACGACCACCATTTTATTCCCTAGAGTGTCTGCTAAAACAATATATATAATGTTTGAGGGTTATGAGTAATTTTCTAGCAAAAAAATATAATTTTTACATGTAGGAGAGAAGTGTTAGAATTGGCCTGGGTGGTAAGGGGTTAATTACCATAAATAAGTAATATACTGTACAAATAACTATTATATATTGTTTTTAAGGTAATTAAGGCACTGTGAGCTCATCCTCTCAGTCTGCTGCAAACAGAGTGTGCCAGCTTGTATTTAACCACTTGCCACTCACCTTTAGGGATAAACCCGATGTTCGAGTCAAACGCAAGTTCGACTCGAACACCGGGTGTTTGCCTGTTCGCCGAATAGCGAACAATTTGGGGTGTTCGCGGCAAATTTGAAAGCCACGGAACACCCTTTAAAAGTCTATGGGAGAAATCAAAAGTGCAAATTTTAAAGGCTTATATGCAAGGTATTGTCATAAAAAGTGTTTGGGGACCCGGGTTCTGCCCCAGGGGACATGTATCAATGCAAAAAAAAGTTTTAAAAACGGACGTTTTTTCGGGAGCAGTGATTTTAATAATGCTCAAAGTGAAACAATAAAAGTGAAATATTCCTTTAAATTTGGTACCTGGGGGGTGTCTATAGTATGCCTGTAAAGTAGCACATTTTTCCCGTGTTTAGAACAGTCCCTGCGCAAAATGACATTTCTAAAGGAAAAAAAGTCATTTAAAACTACTTGCAGCTATAATGAATTGTCGGGTCCCGGCAATACAGATAAAAGACATTGAAAAAAAGGCATGGGATCCCCCAGTCCATTACCAGGCCCTTTGGGTCTGGTATGAATATTAAGGGGAGCCCCAAACCAGAATTTTTTTTTTTAAATTGCGTGGGGGTCCCCCCCAAATTCCATACCAGGCCCTTCAGGTCTGGTATGGATATTCAGGGGAACTCTGTGCCAAATTTTTTTTTTACAAATGGCGTAGGGGTCCCACTCAAAATCCATACCAGACCCTTATCCAAGCACGCAACCTGGCAGACCGTAGGAAAAGAGGGGGGTGAGAGAGTGCCCCCCCTCCTGAACCGTACCAGGCCACATGCCCTCAACATGGGGAGGGTGCTTTGGGGTAGTCCCCCAAAGCACCTTGTCTGTATGTTGATGGGGACAATGGCCTCATCCCCACAACCCTTGCCCGGTGGTTGTGGGGGTCTGCGGGCAGGGGTTTATCGGAATCTGGAATACCCCTTTATGAAGGGGACCCCCGGATCCCAGCCCCCCAGTTTGAAATGGTAATGAGTACATTGTACCATTTCACAAAAAAAGTGTCAAAATGTAAAAAAAAACAAGACACAAGTCCTTTATTAGAAAATAAAAAAATAAAAATGTCCCACAAAGTCCATTCATCTTCTTCTATGGCTCCGCCGATGGACCGAAAAATAAAATAAAAAAGATCCGCCTCCATGGGGGGCACCTGCCGTATGACACTTCAGCGCCGATGACAGTTCTTTTATAAGTGAAGGTGGGTACGTAAACAGGGGCCCTGCTCCCCTCTGACACCACGGGGAAGCCATTGGGAAGTCCCCATGCGTCAGAGGGGGCGGGGTCACCCGGGTACATCACCGTGTGGCCCCGCCCTCAGTTATAAAAGAACTGTCATCTGCGCTGAAGCGTCATATGGCGGGTGCCTCCCATGGAGGCGGATCTTTTTTATTCTATTTTTCAGTCCATCGGCGGAGCCATAGAAGAAGATGAATGGACTTCGTGGGACATTTATATTTTTTTTATTTTTAATAAAGGACTTGTCCCAAGGTGTGTCTTGTTTTTTTAACATTTTGACACTTTTTTTGTGAAATGGTACGGGTACAATGTACCCGTTACCATTTCAAACGGGGAGGCCAGGATCTGGGGGTCCCTTTGTTAAAGGGGGTTTACAGATTCCGATAAGCCCCCCGCCCACAGACCCCCACAACCACCGGGCAAGGGTTGTGGGGATGAGGCCCTTGTCAAGGTGTTTTGGGGGCTACCCCCAAAGTACCCTCCCCATGTTGAGGGCATGAGGCCTGGTACGGTTCAAGAGGGGGGCGCTCTCTCGCCCCCCTCTTTTCCTGCGGCCTGCCAGGTTGCGTGCTCAGATAAGGGTCTGGTATGTATTTTTGGGGGGACCCCCAAGACATTTTATTTTTATTTTGTTGCGGGGTTCCGCTTAACATCCATATACAGACTTGAACGGTTTAGTATAGCTTTTGAGGGGGACACCTACGCCATTTTAAAAAAAAATGGCGCAGGTTTCCCCTTAATATCCACACCAGACCTGAAGGACCTGGTATGGAATTTGGGGGGACCCCCACGCAATTTTTTTTAAAATTTTGGTTCGGGGTTCCCCTTAATATTCATACCAGACCCAAAGGGCCTGGTAATGGACTGGGGGGATCTCATGCCATTTTTTCAATGAGTTTTATCTGTATTGCCAGGACCCGACAATTCATTATAGCCGCGAGTAGTTTTAAATGACTTTTTTTCCTTTAGAAATGTAATTTTGTGCAGGGACTGTTCTAAACACGGGAAAAATGTGCCACTTTACAGGCATACTATAGACACCCCCCAGGTACGAAATTTAAAGGAATATTTTACTTTTATTGTCTCACTTTAAGCATTATTAAAATCACTGCTCCTGAAAAAAAGTCAGTTTTTAAAACTTTTTTTTGCACTGTGCCCAGTGCCAACTATGAGTACCCATCAGTGCTGCATATCAGTGCCACCTATCAGTGCCCCTCAGTGCCGCCTATCAGTGCTCATCAGTGCCACATATTAGTGCCCATCATCAGTGCCACCTCATTGGTGCCACCTCATCAGTGCCCATCAGTGCTGCCTTATCAGTGCTTATCAGTGCAGCCCCATCAGTGTCCATCAGTGAAGGAGAAAACTTACTTATTTACAAAGTTTTGTAACAGAAACAAACAAAAAAAAAAAAATTTTATTTTCAAAATTTTCGGTCTTTTTTTTATTTGTTTAACAAAAAATAAAAATCCCAGAGGTGATCAAATACCACCAAAAGAAAGCTCTATTTGTGGGAACAAAATGATGAAAATGTAGTTTGGGTACAATGTAGCATGACCGTGCAAGTGTCATTTAAAGTGCGACAGCGCTGAAAGCTGAAAATTGGTCTGGGCAGGAAGGTGTATAAGTGCCCTGTATTGAAGTGGTTAAACTGGCCGCTCTGTATGTAGCTTCTGACAGGCTGCACAAGCAGCCCCGTATCTCTGAAACCATAGGTCCTAGGAGCCCCAAAGGTCTTCAGCTACCTACCCCCCCCCCCCCCCCCCCAAATTTGAGGTCTCTATAACCCTCAAAGCTCGATCATGTTTTTTTTTTTTTTGTGAATTTTTTTTTGGGCAAATGGGCCTATCTTAAGGTAAGGGGCCTAGAGCTGCAGGTCCAATAGTCTCTATGTTTATCTGGCCCTGTTGAGGGTGACATTCTAAATCAGCCTCTCTCAACCAGGGTGCCGTCTGAGTTCAGCAGGGGTGCCCCGACATCCTGGTAAAAAAGGCATTTACATTAGACCGAGCTCCTGTTCCTCTGCCGAACTGTACATCAGCACAGCAAGAGCTTGATCAGGACAGTGAATTGCAGCCAGGAAAGTGAAAGCTGTGAAGGGGGGTCTTCCCAAGTCCTTAACTTTCCACCTCTCCCTACAGTGCACAGCACACGGCAGTGCATGTGCAGGTATAGTATTGAAATTTTCTAACAGGACTGTGTGTGTGTATGTGTGTATGGATGTTTGCCTATGTATGTGAGTATGTATGTGTGTGTATGAGAGCAGGGCCGGTGCTACCACTGCCTATTGCACATGGCCACTGGTGCTCCTACTCTCTGCTCTCTGCAGCAAGCAATAAGTCTCAGCATCAGCAGGCAGCCGCCGCTCTATTCGCACATAGGCGCAGCGGCGGAGGACTGTGTCTGTGTCCCGACTCCTGAATGAATGGAAGCAAGCAAGCATTTATTGATGGGCACTGGTAGGTTGCATTGATGGATGCTGATAGGCTGCATTGATGGGCGCTGGTAGGCTGCATTTGATGGGCGCTGGTAGGCTGCATTTGATGGGCGCTGGTGAGGCTGCATTTGATGGGCGCTGGTGAGGCTGCATTTGATGAGCGCTGGTGAGGCTGCATTGATGGGCACTGGTGAGGCTGCATTGATGGGCACTGGTGAGGCTGCATTGATGGGCACTGGTAGGCTGCATTGATTGGGGCTGGTGAGGCTGCATTTGATGGGCACTGGTGAGGCTACATTTGATGGGCGCTGGTGGGCTGCATTTGATGGGCGCTTCATTAAAAAGGTAGGGTATACATGGGCAGGGCAAATGGGGTGGAGACAAGGGGGGGCTGCAAAAGGAGGTTTAGCCTAAAATCCTTGCACCAGCCCTGTATGGGAGTATACTTCTAGCCATGGCTACAGCATGTATATGACCCTAGCTGCTGCCTCTGCAGCTGAAGTGGGAGCAGCTGGGGATGGTAAAAATGACTCAACTGCATGGTTTTACCACCCCCAACCTCATGTGTGAACGAGCCCTTGGTTCACATCTGTATGGCTGCCTGCAGCATGTAGGCCAGCCTATTCATTTTAATGGCCTGTCCTACCTGCAGAAACACAGGAAAAGTAGCCCCTCACCCTTTTTAAAAAAAAATTGCATTGCACCGAAAAAGCACCGCATTTACCAATGCGCAGGGGTACCATTAAGAATTAGTGGCAAACCTGTGCATTTACTATAGATGAGTGCATTTGTCTTTGTGTCAGGAACGCACACGATTGCACACGTTCTCTGAGGCTGGGTTCACACTGATACTACACGGCAGTCATACAACTATCATCCTACTTTTCTCTGCAACATCAGTCCTACATCAGTCCTACATTTGTCCTACATCCATCCGACTTCAATAAACATGGATTCGACTTTTAACCCTGACAATACCAGGCACTGTGTCTAGTATGAATCTTTAGGGGGAACTCCATGCACAATGTAAAAAAAAAACAAAACATCATGGGTTCCCCCTCCAAGAGCATACCAGGCCTTTTGGTCTGGTATGAATTTTCAGGGGAACCCCCAAGCCAAAAAAAAGCACTTGGTCCCCACCAAAATCCCACCACTCCAAAGCACCTTGTCACCATGTTGAGAGGACAAAGGCCACTTCCCGACAACCCTGGCCATTGTTTGTCAGGGTCTGGGGGCGGGGGGCTTATCGGAATCTGGAAGCCCCCTTTTACAAGGGGGCCCCCAGATTCTGGCCCCCCATCCTATGTGAATGAGTATCGGGTACATTGTACCCCTGCCCATTCACCTAAAAATGTCAAAAATAAAACACATTACACAGGTTTTTAAAGTAATTTATCAAGGCAGCTCTGTCGTCTCTTTTGATTTCTTCTCCCCTCTCTGGGTCTTCTGCCTCCTCTGCTGAAGTCTTCTGCATCTGTCGGCTCTTCTCCCCTCTCCGGGTCTTCTCCGCTCTCCGCTGATGTCTTCAAGCCCACTCCGATTCTTCTCCCTCTGTCCGCTGTCTTCTCCGCTGTCTTCTCCCTCTGTTCTTCTTCCGATGTTGACTCTACACTCTCTCCCGCTCTAATGCTGGGTGCGTGGTCTGCCATTACGTATATTGGCATGGGGCGGGGTCACCGGGTGATGTCATATGGAGGGCCCGCCCCTTATGATGTCACCGCCGGGGGGCATGATGGGCAGTAACTACATAAGGAGTGGGCCCTCCGGTGACCCCATCCCATGCCAATATAAGTAATGGCACACCGCACACCTAGCATTAGAGCGGGAGAGAGTGTCGAGTCAACATCGGAAGAAGAACAGAGGGAAAAGACAGCGGACAGAGGGAGAAAAAATGGAGAGGGCTAGAAGACATCAGCGGAGAGTGGAGAAGAAGCAGAGAGGGGAGAAAAGCCGGCAGAGGCAGAAGACGTTAGCGGAGGAGGCAGGAGAGCTGGAGAGGGGAGAAGAGATCGGAAGAGACAACGGAGCTGCCTTAATAAATTAGTTTAAAAACATGTGTAATGTGTTTTATTTTTTAATTTTTTTTTAGGTGAATGGGTAGGGGTACAATGTACCCCATGCTCATTCACATAGGATGGGGGGCTGGAAACTGGGGGACCCCTTGTTAAAGGGGGCTTCCAGATTCTGATAAGCCCCCTGCCCGCAGACCCTGACAACCAACAGCCAGGGTTGTCAGTAAGAGGCCCTTGTCCTCATCAACATGGGGACAAGGTGCTTTGAGGCCCCCCTTCCCCAAATCACCCACCCCCCCATGTTGAGGGCATGTGCATTGGTACGGTTCAGGAGGGGGGGTGCTCTCTGGTGCCCACCCTCTTTCCTGACCTGCCAGGCTGTGTGCTTGGATAAGGGTCTGGTATGGATTTCGAGGGGGACCCCCACACCGTTTTTTTTTTGTTTTTTTTAATTTGGCATGGAGTTCGCATTCAAGATCATCAGAGCTCAAACCATACCAAAATCGGATCAGTCAAGACGGCGATCTGACTTTGATCCGACTTCAGTGATATTCAATGGGCTGAAGTAGGATCAGAGTCGGACCAAAGTAATGCATTTTCAAAGTCGGACCGACTTGTGTCAGACCAGTTAAGACGGCTCCCATAGGGAAACATTGATTTTCACATGTCATGCAACTTGAGCTCACAATGTTGGAGCATTTGTCGTACAAGTGTGAACCCAGGCTGACACTGAATTCTAAATCAATGCCAATACAATGCACCTGACAGAGTGCTTCGTGTTACCACAACACAATGGTGTAAAGCCAGCCTTAAAGTGGAGGTCCACCCGGAAAAAAAAAATGGCACAAAGAAATACCTAAAAAAAACGGAGGAAAAAAAAAAAGGATTTTACTTACGTGAAATGGCTGTTGCTAGGCAGTCTTCCTAATCTGCCTCTTCCTACACCACGGTGATCTTCAGTCTTCTGCTCCCCGCGTTGTCTTCTGGGGAATGGGGCACGGTGTGTTATGGGAACTGTGTGTGTCCCACAACACATCGCGTCCCATTCACAAAGCGCCGCGCCGTTCGTGTGTGCGCAGTAGGAAACTGGCAGTGAAGCCGCAAGGCTCCACTGCCTGTTTCCCTTACTTAGGATGGTGGTGCCGGGACCCAAGAGCCGAGGGACGGGTTGGCCTCGGGTGGCCGCTTTAAGGTAGAAGTCTGATTGCACCTCTGACCGTAACTTCTTTGCCAACTGACATATACTAAGATATGTAAACAAATAAATCTCTTACTTGCAGGGGTAGTTATCTGTGGTTCTGGAATGCATGTGGGGTTCCTGAGCACTCCAAGCCTGACAAGTCTTTCCTGATGCTGTGATAGCGATATTTCCTTGATATGACTCTCCTTTTCCAGACAAACATTGCAATCCAGGTGGTGACGGAGGAGGATTAGAGGCTTCAAGATGAAAAAAACAAACCATTAAAAAATGTTATGTAGTTTTATGCAATATTTTCTCTTCATAAAATCATTGTGAATCTAAGTATTAATACAGTGCCTTGCAAAAGTATTCACCCCCCCCCCCCCTTGGCATTTTTCGCGTTTTGTTGCCTCACAACCTTTTTTTTCACAAACTTTTTTGAAAATGTTTAGGTGTTTTAAATAGCCTTGCAGGAGGTAAATGTCTGTTTTGCATGTGTGTGCTGTAATATTTTGTTCTAACACAGCTCCAAGTTGCTTTGGATAAGTATCTATGAGCTTGCCACATCTTACCACTGGGATTTTTGCCCTTTCCTCCTTGCAAAACTGCTCCAGCTCCTTCAAGTTGGATGGTTTGTGCTTGTGAACAGCAATCTTTAAGGCTGACCATGGATTTTCTATTGGATTGAAGTCTGGGCTTTGACTAGACCATTCCAACACATTTGCATATTTCCCTTTAAACCACTCAAGTGTTGCTTTAGCAGTGTGTTTGGGGTCATTGTACGGCTGGAACCCTTTTCCTAGCCTTAAATCACACACAGAGTGGTACAGGTTTTGCTCAAGAATATCCCTGTATTTAGCACCATCGATCTTTCCCTCAACTCAGACCGGTTTCCCAGTCCCGACTGCTGAAAAACATCCCCACAGCATGATGTTGCCACCACCATATTCCATGTGGGGATGGTGTTCTTTGGGTTATGTAATGTGCTGGGTTTGCGCCAGACATAGCATTTTCTTTGATGGCCAAAAAGTTCAATTTTAGTCTTATCAGACCAGAGCACCTTCCTCCGTACATTTTGGGAGTCTCCCACATGCCTTTTCGCAAACTCAAAATGTGCCATTTTGTTTTTCCTGAAAGTAATGGCTTTCTTCCATAAAGCCATCCTTCCTTAAAGCCCAACTCTATGGAGCGTACAACTTATTGTCGTCCTATGTACATTCCTGTCTCTGCTGTAGAACTCTGCAGCTCCTCCAGGGTTACCTTAGGTCTCTGTCCTTCCTCTCTGATTAATGCCCTTCTTGCCAGGTCCGTGAGTTTTGGTGTGCGGATGTCTCTTGGCAGGTTTGCTGTGCCATGTTCTTTCTATTTGGTTATGATAGATTTAATGGTGCTCCTAGGGATCATCAAAGATTTGGATATTTTTTTATAACCTAACCCTGACTTCTCAACAACATTGTCCTTTACTTCTCTGGAGAGTTCCTTGGTCTTCATGGCAGTGTTTGGTTAGTGGTGCCTCTTGCTTAGGTGATACAGCCTCTGGGGCCTTTCAAAAAGGTGTGTATATGTAATGACAGATCATGTGACACTTAGATTGCACACAATTGGACATCATTTCACTAATTATGTGACTTCTGAAAGTAATTGGTTGCACCAGAGCTTTTTATGGGCTTCATAACAAAGGGGGTGAATACATACGCACATGCCAACTATCAGTTTTTTATTTCTGACAAATAGTTTTATGTATTTATTTTTCTAATATTACAACACCAACTTAGACTATTGTATTCTGATCCATCACATATAATTCAGATTAAAAAAAACATTGAACTAAAGGCTGTAATGTAACAGAATAGGTAAAAAGCCAAGGGGGTGAATACTTTTGCAAGGCACTGTATATGTGATGGCAAAAAAAACAATGTTTTTGGATTCTACGCACAAAATTGCGAACTATCTATCGCTGAACAAAAAAGGTCAGCTTAACAAAAAATGTAATATACTGTATAGGATTCAATTATGTGTGATGGCTGCATTAGTTTTCTTTTTGTCACCTGGTAATCCTGTGGCTAACTCTTATCCTGTCCTAGTGTGACAATGCTCACTGAGTGTATTGTATATATGAAGGAGCCGTGTTGTCTCCCTTGCCTGTTCTGTCCATTCAGACTGCAAACGCTTTATCTTCTCAATTACATACAGTGCATCCGGAAAGTATTCACAGCGCTTCACTTTTTCCACATTTTGTTATGTTACAGCCTTTTTCCAAAATGAATTAAATTCATTATTTTCCTCAAAATTCTTCAAACAATTCCCCCATGATGACAACATGAAAGAAGTTTGTTTGAAATCTTTGCACATTTATTAAAAATAAAAAACGAAAAAAATCACAGGCAATTCCTCCCATTCTTCTTTGCAGGATCTCTCAAGCTCCATCAGGTTGGAAGGGGAGCATCGGTGCACAGCCATTTTCAGATCTCTCTAGAGATGTTTAATCAAGTTCAAGTCTGAGCTCTGGCTGGGCCACTCAAGGACATTTACAGAGTTGTCCCGTACCCACTCCTTTGTTATCTTGGCTGTGCTTAGGGTCGTTATCCTCTTGGAAAATGAACCTTCGCCCCAGTCTGAGGTCCAGAGTGCTCTGGAGCAGGTTTTCAGCAAGCATGTCTCTGTACATTGCTGCATTCATCTTTCCCTCGATCCTGACTAGTCTCCCAGTTCCTGCCACTGCAAAAAACATCCCCACAGCATGATGCTGCCACCACCATGCTTCTATGTAGGGATGGTATTGGCCCAGTGATGGGCGGTGCCTGGTTTCCTCCAGACATGAGGCTTGCCATTCAGACCAAAGAGTTCAATCTTTGTTTCATCAGACCAGAGAATTTGGTTTCACATGGTCCGAGAGTCCTTCAGGTGCCTTTTGGCAAACTCCAGGCGGGTTGTCATGTGCCTTTTACTGAGGAGTGGCTTCTGTCTGGCCACTCTACCTTTCTTTCTGGATGCACTGTAGGTGGAAGGAATTTTTTAGCCCATAGAAGATAGCTGGGTCTGCTGCTAACCTTATTCAAGATTTCAGTTTAGTCTGCTGGAAGTTATTATAACTCAAGATCTATGGGAAGATTAACAGGTAACTTTCTGTAGTAGAGGAAAAGTTTTGACCCAGAGACAGCTGGGATTCAACGCTAAACCCAGGAGCTGAAACAATTGGGTCTTGGGCTTCTGATCCTTTAACAAATCTATCAAAAGTTGTACTGTAAAAATAAATATGTATCCACATCTGCTATCAAATTAAATCTCTATTTGCTCCCCCCAAGCCCTCCGCCCCCCAAAAAAGAAGGACATCAATTGGGGGGAAAATGTTTGGGTTAAAACAGTGAAAGAAATGGTAAAACAGGTGAATATAGAGCATAGGTCTCAAGTAGCAAATAGTGAATATACTATAAGGACCCTTCCATTATTTTTATACCTATGAGACTTACTTATAATATAGATCAGCCTTTCTCAACCTTTTTAACACAGAGGAACCCTTAAAATAACTTTCTAGTCTCAGGCAAACCCCTGCCAAAAAAATGAATATATCTACAACTCATGGTGTGATGGTCAGTGGAAGAATGCTCCTTACACTTATGGTCATTGGGAAGAATTACCCCCTTACAGATAGATAAAAAGATCAATTGTGTCAGTGGGAACTTATCTGAGAGGAGGAAATTGCTTATTGCTCAAGGAACCCCTAGCCACCAGTGGAGGACCCCAGTGTTGGAACAAGGTCATCCAGCGCCCAGGGCAGAGATTGCAAACTGCACCCCCTTCCCCTGCTCATGATGCTCAAACTTAGGGGATCCTACACCCAGCAGTGACTTGCGTGTCAATATCACTGGCTCTCACTACTCCTGTCAGTCCTGCAACAGAAGGAAGGTGCCCCTAGTAAACCATTGAGCCCAGGGCAGCCGGCCCTCCTGCCCACCCCTTGTCTTGGCCCTGGAGGAACCCTGGGTTGAGAAACCCTGATATAGATAATCACTAACTGCTTCCAGAGTTATTACATACAAATACAACTACTTTGCAGTTCCGAGGGTCCACCTAAAATTAATAATAATTTATGTAAAAACACTGAAAACATTGATTTACCAAGCCCATGGCATTGCATTATATTCATAAGTTCTATGCAGCAAAGTAATCACAATGGTTATATAATAATGAAGATTTAGCAAAGTGAATTGTTCCTGTACAATAAATTTACAGCATTTAAACTTCAGCACTCACTACAGCGTGGAACAACACAGTATTCCCACCGCCTGTCTGGGTTAGTAGTAAAGCACCATGGTCGTGGTTCTCCACCTGGATTCCGACAGTAATTCCTTATGAGATTTTTTTCTGGCATCCTGGAAACATAGTTACAATTATTAAGATTTGAGGCAAGTGATGGCATTCACCCTTGTAATTATCTTTCAGCATAAGATTAGCTATTGTGTAATAATTTAAACTTAGTAATGGAAAATAAGCTTACAATGATAGGAGATAATTACAAAAGAGTATGTTGCATGTCAGCTTTTATTTAATCTCAATCAGTACTGGGTTCAAATGAATGTTATTTTGCATTGTTCATATGTTGATACACAATAGCTACTTGGAGTTGTGTTCTAAAAAGAGATAATCCTCACAAAGCACTTATGTTTGAAGGCAGAACATCCCCCGCAGCTATAACACATTAGCATTATGTGCAACACCGCGCGCTTCTGTGTCAGGTAAGTGACACATAATGCGCTACTGTCCGATGCATAGTAGCCCATTGTGCTTTAGCTTTGCAGGGAAATAAAGAGGAAGTAAAACCCACCAGGGTTTACTTCTTCTTTAATAGTGATGGGAATAGTATTTTCCCTATCTGACACCAAGATGGAATTTTCTCTGTGTGGGCTGGATATGTTGGTACTGTCTGCTTGGTGGACCTAGTTTCGACCACTGTTAACCTTAGGTCTTCCCTGGTGATTTAATAGAGGGCTACTTCGTGCTTTCTCACTTAGGACCCTGCCTGGGGAATTGTAAAAATTGTAAAAATTGTCCTAGGGGCAACTTACCAGTTTTCCTATAGTGCAAGCTAAGTAAATTAAAAAAAGATGCCTGACAATGGAGGTTACAAAATAAAGACAGAGCATACAGTATATCTGCTGTTGTAAATATTTACATTTACCGGCCACTTTATTAGGTACACCTGTTCAATTGATTGGTAACACAAATTGCTAATCAGCCAATCACATAGCAGCAACTCAATGCATTTAAGCATCTATATGTGGTAAAGGTGACTTGCTGAAGTTCAGACTGAGTATCAGAATGTGAAAGAAAGGGGATTTAAGTGACTTTGAACGTGGCATGGTTGTTGCTGACAGACGGGCTGGTCTCAGTATTTCAAAACCTGCTGATCTACTGGGATTTTCACGCACAACCATCTCTATGGTTTACAGAAAAAATATCCAGTGAGCAGCAGTTGTGTGGACGAAAATGCCTTGTTGATGTCAGAGGAGAATGGGCAGACTGGATCGAGATGATAGAAAGGCAACAGTAACTGTCAGAGAACTCATGCAGCAGGTGCTCATTCCCATGCAGTAAGTGCTCATTCCCATTGAGCAGCTGCTAATGCCATTCAGCAAGTGCTAATTCTAATGGGCATGTGCAGAGTCAAGACCAAGATGAGCAAGGACTGGAATACGCATGTGCATTGGCGCGTGTGCATACACATTAGCGTGCACATGCATCCATAGATTCTGCCATCCAGCAGCCTATTTAAACTGAGAGTCTGCCTGGCTTCAGTGCTGGATTGTCTTTAGCTTTGGTTCCTGTGCTCCTGATTCTTATTCATGTCTTCCTTGTTCCTGACCTAGCTACATCTGACAACTCTCTTGGATCATCCCTGCCTGCTATATCTGCTTCTTGCTTATGTTACCGACCCCCGGCTTGGATTTATGACTACAGCTCTGCCTCCTGATTTGGTACCCAACCGCCAGCACGTTAGCGACTTCTGCCTGTTCCCGACCTTGCAACTTATCCTGATTCTGCACCTGTCTGCCTGGCTCCACACCACCACTGGGAGGCTCCTGTGTCTTCAAGTTACAGCTCACTCCTACAGCTGCCAGGCACCTGCACCCTTCCATTGCCCTAGCAGTCCCTGACTTCTCTACCAGGGATGCTTTAACAGGAATTGTGCAAGAGGCCACCCTCATCATCTCGGGCTCCACAGTCAGGTACGTGACAGTACAATCCAGCCATATGGAGCCCGAAAGGGGGGGTCTCACCCTTGGAGGCGCTGTGCCAGTAGATTGTCACCCTTACTTAAGCAGTCCAGGGCCTGCAAGATGGCTACCGTCAACTGGAGCAAAGAGTGCAGTCTCTCTCTCCATCCACCTCAACACACCAGACAGCCACATCACCTTCAACCTCTGCTCAGGCAGCTACAGTGCAAGTACCCACAGTAGTGGTTCCACCCTAGGAGCCCTGAGCCCCGAGTCCCTACACCTGAGTGGTTTTCAGGAGATCGCAGCAAGTTCCGTGCTTTCAGAAATGCCTGCCAGTTATACTTCCTGCTGTAACCACGCACCTTCTCGTTGGAAAGCACTAAAGTGGGGTTCATCGTCTCACTACTCCAGGGGGGCCTCAAACACAGGCCCACCGCTTGATGGAACAAGCCAGTCCTCTTCTGAACACCATGATCTCCTTTCTTGATGAAATGGCTAACCTGTATGATGATCCACAATGCACAGCAACAGCTGAATCCAGATTACATGCTCTCCAGCAGGGTCGAAGACCGGTAGAGGATCATGTAACAGACTTTAAGTGGTTGAATTGTGATACACAATGGAACGATGCCGCACTTCATTACCAGTTCCGCCTGGGACTTTCAGATGAACTAAAAGATGAACTGGCTCGAGTTGGGGTACCCAGCTCCTTGGAAGCACTTATTCAATAATCTATTCAGAGTGATCGTCGTCTGAGAGAGTGAAGATCAGAGAGGACAAGCCAGATCCGTCCCACGTGAATGTTACCAAAGGTATCTGCTAATCTACCTGCTCCTTCATTATCTCCTGCCGCTACTAAAGTTCCTGAACCGACTGCAACTGGGCCTTCTTCAGCCACCGCTGTCACCAGAGGAAAAGCTATGTTATTGCCAGAATTACCTCTATCTGTACTGTGGAGGAGCCGGTCACTATGCCAGCACTGGCCCTAACAAGACCCGTAAGTCTTATTCTCCTTATGATTCCTGTCCCCTGACTATGACAAGATCTGCTCAAATCGCTGTTCCTTTTTCACTACAGCTTCCAGAAGGAGCACTCCAGGCTCAGGCCTACAACTTGGTCAGGATCTGTGAGGGGGACGAGTGGAAAAAGGTCTTCCAAACACGTTTTTGCCATTTTGAATATCTCATTATGCCATTCGGACTTTTCAATGTGCCAGCCACTTTCCAACATTTTGTCAATGACATTTTCAGGGACTTCTTGGACTTATTTGTGATTGTCTATCTGGATGACATTCTCACATTCTCAGTTTCCCTGGAATTACACTGCATCTATATGAAGCAGGCTGAGAAATGTGAATTTGAACGTCAGACCATTCATTTTCTGGGTCTAGTGATATCAACCGGGGGTATGCAATGGACCCTCAAAAGGTTTCAGCTATACTGTCTTGGCCACTCCCAACTGATAAAAAAGGAGTACAACGTTTTTTCGGTTTTGCTCATTTTTACAGGAAATTTATTAAGAATTTCTCCGGCATCATAACACCCATTACCCAACTCACAAAGAAGCAAGGTCTCTTTCAATGGACTGAAGCAGCTCAGGCCTCATTTGATAATCTAAAGGGATTGTTTACCTCTGCTCCAGTCCTGAAACATCCTGATCCTGCTCTACCATATGTTCTAGAGGTAGATGTGTCAGAAAATGCCGTAGGGGCCATCCTGTTCCAGCATCAAGGACCAAAGTCTCGAATGCACCCACGGGCATTCTTCTCAAAGAAACTGTACCCATCAGAGAAGAATTATAATGTGGGGGATCGAGAACTCTTGGCAATAAAATCAGCATTGGAAGAATGGCGTTACCTCTTGGAAGGAGCAGCACATCCAATACTGATCTTTACAGATCACAAAAACCTAGAATACCTCAGAGCTGCTAAGCGACTCAGACCTAGACAAGCAAGATGGGCTCTTTTCTTTTCACACTTTAATTTCCACATTACTTACCAGCCAGGATCTAAGAACGTAAAACCTGTTGCCTTATCTCGTATGTTCACTGAATCAGAGGCTCCATCTCAACCAGACACTACTCTGCAAGCTGGGAATTTTCTGTTAATTCAATCTGATCTGATATTACAGGTCCGTCAGGCATCTCTGAGAGCTTCCCTACCTCAGGGCATGAATCTCCAAAAAAATGATGGACTCTACCGGCATGAAAATAAGATCTTTGTACCTCAAAACTTGCGCACTGCTATCTTGCAGGTCTGTCATGACCATCCCTTGGCAGGTCACTTTGGGGAATACAAGACCATGGACTTAGTCATTTCTGGTGGCCAAACCTGGCAAAAGATTGCAGAAAATATGTAAATTCCTGCTTAACTTGCATCAAGAACAAAAGCAGTAAGAACAAAGCCTGGGAATTGCTAAGACCACTTCCCATTTCTGAGAGGCCTTGGGATATGATTGCAATGGACTTCATTGTCAAGCTTCCCCCTTCTGAGGGGTTTTTGTCCATTTTTGTGGTGGTTGATCATCTTTCCATTCCTATGAAAGGGACCCCATCGCCAGCAGAAACAGTCAGGATTTTTGTAAAAGAAATTGTAAGGCTATACAGAATTCCCATTGACATTGTTTCAGATCGTGGAGTACAATTCATGTCAAGATTCTGGAAAGCATTATGTGAAGCATTGTGTATCAAGCTCAACTTTTCCTCAGCCTACCACGCACAGACAAATGGGCAGACTGAACGTACGAATCAGGCTTTGGAACAGTATTTACGCTGTTTTTCTTAATTTACTTGTTCAGCGTCACAGACCAAGATGAGCAAGGACTGCAATGCGCATGCATATTGGCGCATACATATGAGCACATGCGTGAACACGTTAGCGTGCACGCACATCCATAGATTCTGGCACCCAGCAGCCTATTTAAACTGAGATTCAGCCTGGCTTCAGTGCTGGATTGTCTTCAGCTTTGGTTCCTGTGCTCCTGATTCTTTTCCATTCCTGCTGACCTTGTTCCCGACCTGGCTATGTCTGACAACTCTCTTGGATCACCCCTGCCTGCTATATCTGGTTCTTGCTTATGTTACTGACCCCGGCTTGGATTTATGACTATGGCTACGTCTCCTGATTTGGTACCCCACCGCCAGCACATTAGCGACTTCTGCCTGTTCACGACCTTGTGTTGGGCTCAGCCCTTCCTTCTCTGAGCTGGCCGCTCAGCTGTCGACTAATTGCCAGCTCCCATCTCTCTCCACAGTTACCCAGCTGTTGTTGATTCTGCTCGTCAGTCCTGCCTACTTAACGCCGTCCAGCTCACTTGATCTCTGCCTTTGCCTTTGTCAACATCACAGAGACTTTCTCCTGCGTTCCTGTTGAAGACTTGCTCAGCTGGTGTTCCTTCTGGCTCCTGATTCTGCTTGCTGTACTACTACGTTTATCTCTGGCTCTCTGACATTTGCTTGGCTGACTACCCGATCCGGTTACTAAACTCTGGCTTGTTTTGACTACGTTTACTCTGTTTACCTTATTATTATTATTATTATTATTAAACAAGTGTGATTTAACTATACTTCTGTCTCAGTCTGATTCATTGTTCCTGATACCTTGCAACTGATCCCGATTCTGCTCCTGTCTGCCTGGCTCCCACTGAACAAAGCTTGTGACCGGACTCCACGCCACCACTGGGAGGGCTCCTGTGTCTTCAAGTTACAGCTCACTCCTACAGCTGCCAGGCACCTGCACCCTTCCACTGCCCTAGCAGTCCCTGTCTCCACTACCAGGGGTGCTTGGACAGGAGTTTTTCAAGAAGCCACCCTCATCATCTCAGGCTCCACAGTCAGGCACGTGACAGTAACTCAAATAACTCGTTACAACCAAGGTATGCAGAATACCATCTCTGAACGCACAAAACATCGAACCTTGAAGCAGATGGGCTACAGCCACAGAAGACCACACCGGTTGCCACTCTTGTTGAAAACTGTGCAACAATTCGCACAGGCTCACCAAAATTGGACAATAGAAGATTGGAAAAATGTTGCCTGGTCTGATGAGTCTTGATTTCAGCTGCAACATTCATATGGTAGGGTCAGAATTTGGCGTAAACAACATGAAAGCATGGAACCATCTTGCCTTGTATCAGCGGTTCAGGCTGGTGGTGGTGGTGTAATGGTGTGGGGGAAATTTTCTTGCCACACTTTGGGCCCCCTTAGTACCAATTAAGCATTGTTTAATTGGATGAAAGAAATGCAATGAGAATAATAGTTATCAGTATAGTTATCAGTTATGAGTCTAAATTTGACTAAAACAGGAATCTTAATATTCCAGATTATGAACTGATATTGCGAGGGTGGTCTTTAAATTTTATGCGAAAGCACAGGCCAATCCCAAATTATTAAGCAGGAAATATTGCTAAATCAAAACAAGAGATTTGGTCTAACATATGGTGAGAGCAGAAAAGTATAAAAGCCTCCAGAGTGGGGTGGTATAAATAGGTAGTAGGAAAGAATAGAGAGGAATAAAAAGTAGGGGGTAAGAATCGGAGGACATCAAAGTCACCCAAGTCAGGATCATTAGGCTCCAGTACCTCAGAATAGCTTGCTATGGACAGTGAAGGGTAGGCATATTGTATCCAGGAAGTCCATATCTTCAAGAAATGCCTGTGTGTATCCAGAACACTGTACTTGTTTTCTTTTCAAATTGTAAAATACTATACTACACAGTGAGTGGTCCTTGTGATCAGTTTGACTGTGCCTTCAATCTTTGAGACCTAATGTTTTCCACTTCTCACATTTTTATGTCACAACTCAAGATAGGCTGTTTCTGTAAAGCTATGCTTGGAATTGTGTACACAATATATTTCAGTATGTCCCTTTGTGAAAAATGAAAATAAAGACTGTTAAAAAAAAAATATATATATATATATATATATATATATATATATATATATATATATATATATATATATATATATATATGTATATATATATATATATATATATATATATATATATATATATAACATAAACAAAGGGACACGTTCTCCAATGCAAATATATTTACTGAATCTACAAATCATCAAAGTCGTCATGTTCATCAATTGCAGCTACTGTATACAGTTGCGAGCATCCCTGCTCTTCCTCAGGCTGTATGGCTTTGTGTGAAAATTCTATGAGTGATTCCCTCTTTTGTTCAAAAACTCTAGTACAAGTGGGTGTTACCCCACAGGTGTGTCCCATGCTTCCAAAATGAAAGGCCCTGGGAGAAAAACATTAACCCCATATCAGTTCCAATTTGTTTCCTACCTAGGCAAACAGATGCCTGCACAAGCCAAATAGATTGAGAAAGAGATAAAACAAAATTTTCAACTCATAGTGTCACAATCAAAACATCAATAATTCCATATAAACATATTTTCATTCATCATCGAAATAAAAATATCTTAAATGAAAAAATCGCATACAGGTGCAATAGACATGTAGTCCACAAATTCCAATCAGGACTTCATAGGATTTTCATCCTTCTGATCAATTCCCACTTATTCCCATGTGTCAAGATGCGACTATCTGAAAGTAGAAAATGTAAAAAAGTCGCTACCTGGATCATCATAAAAATAGATGCGACTATCTGAAAATAGAAAATGTAAAAAAGTTGCTAACTGGATCGTCATAAAAATAGGTACAAATCATAGTCCCTATTCATCCCATCTGGATAGAGGGATCGTAACCTGTTGATCCACCAAACCTCTCGCTGCTTAAGTCTCAATATTCTGTCACCCCCTCTTCTGTCTCGGGGAACCTCCTCAAGCACCATAAATCTTAAATCTGAGGCCTGATGCCCTTTCTCCAAAAAATGTCTTGATACTGGCAGCCCTGGTTGTTTCAATCTCATGGTGCTGCGATGCTGTGCGATTCGGTCTTTAATCTTTTGGGTTGTTTCACCAACATAGAATAATTTGCATGGGCAGGTCAGAATATAGATCACATAGGAGGATTGGCATATAAAAAATCCTTTAATTGCAACCTTATCTCCATTTTCAGGATGGACATACTGGTCACCTTTAAGTAAATGCTTACATTGAATGCAACTCAAGCAGGGAAAGCAGCCTTTCCTTTTCTTACCCAGAAATGTCATTTTAGATATGTTTTCCCTTGGTCTATATTCTAAACTCACCAATGCGTCTTGCAGTGTTTTATTTCTTCTATCTGTGGATAGGAGCGTTTTAAAAGGGGCCAATGTTTCTTGATGACTCTAAAAACCTGCTCGCTGTAACTGTGAAATTGCATCGGTAATCGTCTCGTCTGTGGTCTATGTCTCACTGGAGCTGTACCCATCTCCTCCTGCTCTATCTTTTTTACTTCTTGTGAAATAATGTAATTGGGATATCCTCGTTCCTGAAACTTAGAACACATTTCCTTCATTCTTAAATTCCTCATGGTTTCATTACTAACTATTCTCCTGACCCGCAAAAGTTGGCTTCTTACAATGGAACGGAAGACATGGGGGGGATGAAAGCTGTCAAACAATAGTAAATGATTCCTATCAGTTGGCTTGATATACAAATCGGATTCCATCCGATTGTTATCAATATAAATCCTGGTATCCAAAAATGGAACCGATTTCCCCCAATGTTGATTTTGAATTGGATCTCATGAGAAAAATCGTTCAGCATCACATCAAAGGCAAGTAGCGATTCCATGTTGCCCTGCCATATGACAAAAACATCATCAATGTATCGCCACCAGGTGGCGCAATGGCTTTTAAATAATTCATTCTGAAAGATGTACCTGTGGTCAAAGTCATTCATAAATGTACAGGCATATGGTGGAGCAACATTAGAACCCATTGCAACTCCTTTCAGTTGCATAAAAAATTGATCCTTAAACAGAAAATAGTTGTTTGATAATATTATTTTAAATAATTTTTCAAAAAGATAGATTTGCATGTCTGAAAAGTTATTACATCCTCTAATCAGATCCATCGCCGCATCAATACCAGGTTGATGTGGGATGGATGTGTACAGACTATTGACATCCCAAGTGACTAAAATTTCATTTCCAGAACACTGGGAAATTTCCTTGATTTTACACAAAAAATCATTAGTGTCCTTGATATATGCTCTGGTGTTCTTCACAAGGGGTGCCAAGATCTTGTCTAAAAACTGTGCAGTTGGAACAAAAATAGAATCGCGTCCTGACACTATGGGACGACCAGGTGGAGAATAGCTGTCTTTGTGTGTTTTAGGTAAGGTATGCAAAATGGGAATCCGGGTATGAGCAGGTAACAAAAAATCATAAAGGTCACGTGTGATCATTCCCTCTTTTAAAGCTGGTTTTAAGACACTTTCTAGTTACTTCCTAATTTGCCAGGTGGGGTCATTCGGCACCTTTTTATAGACAGTTTGGTCACTCAACTGACGTAGGATTTCATTTTCATACAGTTGTGGGTCCATCACCACTACCTGACCCCCTTTATCTGCCGGCTTTACTATAATGTCCTCCCGTCGGCTGAGACATCTCAAAGCAGATCGTTCTGTGTGTGACAGGTTATTGGACACATGATCTCTATAATCAATTTGATAGACCAATTCCTTTATTTCCCGGGATACCTCTTTCACAAAGGTTGCAACAGGGGCATAGGTAGTGGGTGGTACTGATTTACTTCTATTTTTTAAACCCAAAGATTTACAGGTCAAGGCACTATCTGTAACATCCCCGTTAGGAAAGGGTTTATGAGCAAAATGAACTTTCCATCTGATATTCCGAAATAAACTATATAAATCTTGGTCAAGTAAAAAAGAGTCAAGATGGCTTTTAGGACAGAAAGAGAGACCACGATTAATCAGTCCTACCTCATCCGAAGATAAGACGCATCATGAGATGTTGTGGACTAGGGATCCCGGGATCGACCTCGATTGTCTCGTGGTTGACGGTAGTGGTCCTGACCGGGTATCCCCTCTCTGTTCATCCGGGACCTCGTTTGCATACGAGAGTGTCTCCCTCTCCGGCCTTGTGATAAAAAATTGGACGATGAGTCTTTGTCAGTGTTGGCTGATGAGTTGTCCGATGCCTCTCTCCTAATACCTCCAGAGTCAGACCGACCACGTCGATTACAGGATCTGGGCCAACGATGTACTTGATTTCTTTCATAGACCTCGACTAGCGGATACCTAGGGGCTTACGGGTGAGGTTGACCCCTACACTGTTTAATGACAATGATGAATATAAAAGCACCTTTATGCAGATCCTGAACAAGTGTTCTTTCGATCTGAGGACACTTACCATTTCTTACATACACAAGGAATTGGCTATATTATCTGACCAATTAGTTGGTTGAACAGGACTTAAAAGCCTCAGTGACATCTGATGAATTTGTCAAACTGAAGGATTCAGTGGATGAAACTATTAACAAACATAGAACTGATCTGGAAATCAGAAAGAGAAACAAATTCGATCGAGATGTCGAGGACTATGAAAGAAATCAAGTATATCGTTGGCCCAGATCCTATAATCGACGTGGTCGGTCCGACTATGGAGGTATTAGGAGAGAGACATCAGACAACTCATCAGCCAACACTGACACAGACTCCTCGTCCAATTTTTTATCACAAGGCTGGAGAGGGGGACACTCTCGTATGCAAACGAGGTCCCGGATGAACAGAGAGGGGATACCCGGTCAGGACCACTACCGTCAACCACAAGGCAATCAAGGTCGATCCCGGGATCCCTAGTCCACAACATCTCACGATGCGTCCTATCTTCGGATGAGGTAGGACTGATTAATCGTGGTCTCTCTTTCTGTCCTAAAAGCCATCTTGACTCTTTTTTACTTGACCAAGATTTATATAGTTTATTTCGGAATATCAGATAGTTCATTTTGCTCATAAACCCTTTCCTGACGGGGATGTTACAGATAGTGCCTTGACCTGTAAATCTTTGGGTTTAAAAAATAGAAGTAAATCAGTACCACCCACTACCTATGCCCCTGTTGAAACCTTTGTGAAAGAGGTAACCCGGGAAATAAAGGAATTGGTCTCTCAAATTGATTATAGAGATCATGTGTCCAATAACCTGTCACACACAGAACGATCTGCTTTGAGAAGTCTCAGCTGACGGGAGGACATTATAGTAAAGCCGGCAGATAAAGGGGGTCAGGTAGTGGTGATGGACCCACAACTGTATGAAAATGAAATCATACATCAGTTGAGTGACCAAACTGTCTATAAAAAGGTGCCGAATGACCCCACCTGGCAAATTAGGAAGCAACTGGAAAGTGTCTTAAAACCAGCTTTAAAAGAGGGAATGATCACACGTGACCTTTATGATTTTTTGTTACCTGCTCATACCCGGATTCCCATTTTGTATACCTTACCTAAAACACACAAAGACAGCTATTCTCCACCTGGTCGTCCCATAGTGTCAGAACGCAATTCTATTTTTGTTCCAACTGCACAGTTTTTAGACAAGATCTTGGCACCCCTTGTGAAGAACACCAGAGCATATATCAAGGACACTAATGATTTTTTGTGTAAAATCAAGGAAATTTACCAGTGTTTTGGAAATGAAATTTTAGTCACTTGGAATGTCAATAGTCTGTACACATCCATCCCACATCAACCTGGTATTGACGCAGCGATGGATCTGATTAGAGGATGTAATAACTTTTCAGAATTGCAAATCTCTCTTTTTAAAAAATTATTTAAAATAATATTATCAAACAACTATTTTCTGTTTAAGGATCAGTTTTTTATGCAACTGAAAGGAGTTGCAATGGGTTCTAATGTTGCCCCGCCATATGCCTGTACATTTATGAATGACTTTGAACACAGGTACATCTTTCAGAATGAATTATTTAAAAGCCATTGCGCCACCTGGTGGCGATACATTGATGATGTTTTTGTCATATGGCGGGGCAACATGGAATCGCTACTTGCCTTTGATGTGATGCTGAACGATTTTTCTCATGAGATCCAATTCAAAATCAACATTGGGGGGAAATCGGTTCCATTTTTGGATACCAGGATTCATATTGATAACAATCGGATGGAATCCAATTTGTATATCAAGCCAACTGATAGGAATCATTTACTATTGTTTGACAGCTTTCATCCCCCCCATGTCTTCCGTTCCATTGTAAGAAGCCAACTTTTGCGGGTCAGGAGAATAGTTAGTAATGAAACCGTGAGGAATTTAAGAATGAAGGAAATGTGTTCTAAGTTTCAGGAACGAGGATATCCCAATTACATTATTTCACAAGAAGTAAAAAAGATAGAGCAGGAGGAGATGGGTACAGCTCCAGTGAGACATAGACCACAGACGAGACGATTACCGTTTTTTGATGCAATTTCACAGTTACAGCGAGCAGGTTTTTAGAGTCATCAAGAAACATTGGCCCCTTTTAAAACGCTCCTATCCACAGATTGAGGTCTTTCAACAAACACCATTTAAAGCCTTTAGAAGAAATAAAACACTGCAAGACGCATTGGTGAGGTTAGAATATAGACCAAGGGAAAACATATCTAAAATGACATTTCTGGGTAAGAAAAGGAAAGGCTGCTTTCCCTGCTTGAGTTGCATTCAATGTAAGCTTTTACTTAAAGGTGACCAGTATGTCCATCCTGAAAATGGAGATAAGGTTGCAATTAAAGGATTTTTTACATGCCAATCCTCCTATGTGATCTATATTCTGACCTGCCCATGCAAATTGTTGTATGTTGGTGAAACAACCCAAAAGATTAAAGACCGAATCGCACAGCATCGCAGCACCATGAGATTGAAACAACCAGGACTGCCAGTATCAAGACATTTTTTGGAGAAAGGGCATCAGGCCTCAGATTTAAGATTTATGGTGCTTGAGGAGGTTCCCCGAGACAGAAGAGGGGGTGACAGAATATTGAGACTTAAGCAGCGAGAGGTTTGGTGGATCAACAGGTTACGATCCCTCTATCCAGATGGGATGAATAGGGACTATGATTTGTACCTATTTTTATGACGATCCAGTTAGCAACTTTTTTACATTTTCTATTTTCAGATAGTCGCATCTATTTTTATGATGATCCAGGTAGCGACATTTTTACATTTTCTATTTTCAGATAGTCGCATCTTGACACATGGGAATAAGTGGGAATTGATCAGAAAGATGAAAATCCTATGAAGTCCTGATTGGAATTTGTGGACTACATGTCTATTGCACCTGTATGCGATTTTTTCATTTAAGATATTTTTATTTCGATGATGAATGAAAATATGTTTATATGGAATTATTGATGTTTTGATTGTGACACTATGAGTTGAAAATTTTGTTTTATCTCTTTCTCAATCTATTTGGCTTGTGCAGGCATCTGTTTGCCTAGGTAGGAAACAAATTGGAACTGATATGGGGTTAATGTTTTTCTCCCAGGGCCTTTCATTTTGGAAGCATGGGACACACCTGTGGGGTAACTCCCACTTGTACTAGAGTTTTTGAACAAAAGAGGGAATCACTCATAGAATTTTCACACAAAGCCATACAGCCTGAGGAAGAGCAGGGATGCTCGCAACTGTATACAGTAGCTGCAATTGATGAACATGACGACTTTGATGATTTGAAGATTCAGTAAATATATTTGCATTGGAGAACGTGTCCCTTCGTTTAGGTTAATGGATATCGGTGGAGAACAGGGAGTCCACCTTGACACCATTCCAGTCTAACAGCAAGGACAAAGAAAAGGCAGTACCCCACCCAAAGTTTGAATATATATATATATATATATATATATATATATATATATATATATATATATATATATATATATGCCCGAGGCATAAGTGTGTTATGGCAACCATTTTCATAGAAAGATCAAGGAAGCCAATTTCTTCCGCATGCCTCACTAATCGGTAATGAGAGGTTAACTTTAAAAGATTAGTTTACTACTGCACATGTAGGTCATTTCATGCCACACACTTCACAATATTCTAGTAACAGTGGGAGGATTTCGAATTAAAACTTTTTTTTAAGTTTCTGCTTAGGAGCCCTTGAAGTTTAAAATGCTTGCATAGTATTATAAAAGCAGACCTTTCTACTGCAATTTTACCTTGCAGGGTTGTAATCATGAGAATGGGGGGTTTGTATATCCCATTCCTGACACTCCAAATCGGACTCAGTCATTGAAATTTTCCCCCTGTAATTTTCTCCACTGCAATGAAAGCAATCATCTGTAGAAGAAGCATTAAATCTTGATCAGTATTTTGTATTGATACAATATGCCCTGTTGCATAATCACGTGATGAAAGCTTGCATAAGTCAATAACGTTTTAGTTTGAGTTGTGAAGTACCCTTAAGCATAGTACACACTAATCTTTTTTTTTTTTTTTTTTTTTTTTTTCGTGCAACCCAGCAGGGCTGAACAAAAAGTAACTGACAGCTCCAGAGGAGCTTCTGTACTAACTATCCAACGTTAGTACAACGATCTCCCCTGCTGTGCTATTGTGTTCTGACTGGGGGGTGACATCCCCTCCAGAACACTCTGATCAGCGCTCTCAGCCATTGGCTGAGTGTGCTGACCGGGAGCCGGTCGGCAGACCTCTTTCGGTCATGCCCTTTTGACAGAAGCAGGATGAAGTTCAGTACACACGGCCAAATGTCAGTCAGTATCTATTGAACCAGCCAATGCCGCTCGACATTCTGCCCTGTGTACTAGGCTTTAGCCTCAAAAAAAGAGTTGTAGGTTGCAAAAGTTGACTGGCTTTAAACAGCAGCTGATTGGCCTAAGGAATAGTGCTTTTATAGAGTGGTGAAATTCCTTTTTGACAGACAGATATATGTAAATTTACCCTTATAATTAACATATAATAAACATTTACTCACCTTCACATTGGGGAATGTTGCAAAATTCATATCTAATGGCGGGGTCTGTAGTGTAACACCAAGGTCCATTTGAATCTCCATCTGGATTTCTACAAAAATTTGCTTCAAGCCCATCATTTGGAAACTTTTCATGAGTAAAGCTGGGCAAGAAAAAAATCTGTGTCATATTACAGCACCATGAAAAATGTAAAATGTGGTAAACATGTCATCATATGCTAATGTATTTGGGGAAATTAATTAAAAAGTATCTGAGACAAACTTTGTCTCAACTGGAGCTCAGCCAATCAGCCTTTCATTTTTTACTTTATAGTAAATAGGTTGCTTTATATTCCTGCAGACAGAGCCAGGTCAAGGGGGGAGCAAAAGGGGAAGAACCCCTCAATAGGAAGGGGGGGCACAGGTGGAGAGTGGAGCAGGTATGTGACTGCTGCCACTAAAGCTGCCTGAGGGCAGATGCCCAGCAGTAGCACAGACTGCCAGAGGGAGCCCTGAGCAAAGACCTTACACTTGCAGTGGGGTGCCCAGTGCTGGAGCGCTCCCTGCATTCCTGCACCCAGTGCTAGAAAAAGCCACAGTTCTCGGTCAGGTGGAGTGATCTCAACCCTACAGATGACTGTCATTCAGAGGCCGGGAAGATAGAGAGCAGTGCCACGTAGCAGTGTGTTGGGTTCAGCTAAGCCAATAAGTAGCAGATCAACATTAATGCAGTCGTTTATGCAGTGCCACGTAGCAGTGTGTTGGGTTCAGCTAAGCCAATAAGCAGCAGATCAACATTAATGCAGTCATTTATGCATTTACTGTGAAATTATTTCTAGGGGGGTGAGGGAGTTAGTTTTGCCACTGGCCAGATATGCAGCATGAAGGGCTTAATTAACTGACACTAGTCACTAATGCACTTACCACCAATCCACGGGGTTATTATTGTGTAAACTGGAACCAATACTGGGGGTTATTGAAAAAGCAGGCACCAAGGTTAGGGGTTATTATTGTGTATACTGGCACCAATGTTGGGGTTTTTATTATGTAAACTGACACTAATTTGGGGGGTTATTATTGATTAAACTGGCACCAATGCTGGGGGATAATATTGCTGAAACCGGAACCAATGCTGGAGGTTATCATTATGTAAACTGCCACCAACGCTAGGGGTTAATATTGCTGAAACTGGAACACTGCCCATGGTTATTTTTGTGCAAACTGGCACCAATGCTTGGGGTGTTATTACATAAACTGGCACCAATGTTGGGAGTTACTATTGTTTAAACTATTGTTTTAATGTTTGGGGTTATTGCTGTTACTAACAGTAATACTGGGGGTTATTATTGTGTAAACTGGCACCAATGCTTGGTACTGTTATTGCAGAAGCTGGCACCAATGCTGGGGATTATTATTACAGTCATTATAATTGGGCTTCTTTTGTCAGTGTGTCATCTTTTGAATAGAATAAAATATTTTATTCTTTTAACCAAATACATTCTAGCGCTCCTAAACAGAAGTCCACAGGGAGCCAATGACTGCAGTGTCACAAAAACAAGTAAGTTTAGCAAATATAGTGTATTGCACTGTTCTATTGCACCATAATGTATGGTAGAATTCTTAGGACTTGTTCGCACCAGCAAGCCACTCTGATCACAAGACTGTTGGTGTGCACTAGAAGTAAACAGTGCTGATGTTCTAATCCTGGTGTATCACACTGTTTACTTTTGTTTTAGAACTTTATTGAAATGTCACAAGTGATATTTCCTTAAAGCGGATCTGCACCCACCCTGTTTTTTTTTTTTTCACCCCTGCTTACTCTAAGGAGGTATCTGCACATTTCAGATACTCACCCATCCAGTGGATCCAGCATTGTCCTGCTGAGATCCTCTAATGCCCAGCCACAGCTCTGTCCTGTGCTGCCATGTTCTTTCTGATGTCATCGAGAAGCCAATGACATGCCTGTGAGGCCACCCTCTCCTCCTTTCCTGAATGGAAGGCTATGCCTCCTGGGATATGTGACGTGCATAACCTGGAAGGCACAGCGGGCAGTGTGCATGTCATTCGCCTAAGGCGAGGCCTGACTCTTTTGCTTAAAAAAGTTAAAAAAACTGTGAGATACATATGGATTATGGAAGATGGGGTGGAGGGCAGTAGTGGAAGTAAGTTCTATTCACGCAATGACATTGCATCGCAACCTACTGCACTGAGAAAGGAACTGCATTCAGTATATATTTTTTGTCTTTAAAAAGGCACCGACTTATTTGTAATAAACAACCCACTTAGTTTGCCATTTCACCCTGGGCACCAGAGCACTGGTACTGTCTGCAGATAAGTATGATTTTATTTATGATTCTAACATTGCTAACACTTGGTGCTGAAGTGCCTCAGGAACTGATGCATTGCATTCAACCCAGAAAGCATGTGTATTAGCTGTAGAACTGTCACAGTGATGTGAACAGCACTGGCTTGAGTATGGTTAGTATTATACCCAGTACAACACAGTTTGCTGGTGAAGGTAGATTTATAATGTACAATATTGTCCACATAGGTATCCAAAATATCCAAAAGAAATGTAATATGCCTTAATTGTACCTTGTAAATATTGATGTGTGCTGCATTCCATATACTGTACTTCTGTACAAACCTTTGGTCACTACCTGTCACCTGTTCTTTTCCTTTTATTCTACCTTCTCTTCTCTGAACATTTTGCTGGCCAGCTTACTTAAAAGGTAACTCCACTTTTGTGGGGAAAAAAATAGTAAATAAATATAAATAATATAGCGTATACAATTGCAATACAAGTCATATTGTAATTGAATGTTATTAAAACTTATCTTTCCTTTTTCAATTTGCAGCTCTGCAATGTTCTGAAAATGCAATGCAATATGGCAACCTGTACAATGTGTACAGAACATCCCCCAGAAACATAATTTCCTGCTTATGTGATTGGCTCACTGATTTTCCCAGAAGTCTACACTAAGATACAAGTCAGATTCCAGGCATCCCCTGCAACAAAAATGTCATTTTTGGTGAGATACTCCCAATAGAAAATAACAACTAAAGGGATGCAGGCCCTGCACTTTTCCTCATTAGTGCCCTGCAGGTGCCACAGCTGATTGATAATTATGAAACCACTCCCATTGGGCTCATTTTCCCACATGGACACAGTGATTTCTTTAGAATAAGGGTAATACAAAGACATTGAAGTTCAAAAGAGCCAACTTCCCTAAACTACGATCCTTGGTAGAAGATACTAAATGGGATAAAATCTTAGGAACAAAGAACACAGAGGAAAAATGGGTATGCTTTAAGAGCATATTAAATAAGGGCATTAGCCAGTGCATCCCAATAGGAAATAAATTTAAAGAGCTAATAAAAGTTCTGGGTGGCTTAACTCCAATGTAAAAATGCATATAAAAGCAAAAAAGAAGGCCTTCAAAAATACAAGGCTGAGGGATCATCATCAGCATTCCAACATTACAAAGAATTCAACAAGAAATGTAAGGGTGCAATTAGGGTGGCTAAGATAGAACACGAAGGGCACATAGCGGAAGAGAGTAAAAAAAATTAATTAAGTACATAAATAGTAAAAAAGGGATCTCAGACCATATTGGTCCCATAAAGAATGATGGAGGGAATCTGGTTACTAAGGAATGAGAGACGGCGAAGGTATTGAATTTATTCTTCTCCTTAGTCTTCTCAAGGGAATCGGGGGACTTCAGTAACCAAAACTGCAATGTTTATCCTCGTGATACGTCACAGGAAGCACCCTCATGGCTAACAGAGGACAGAATTAGAAATAGACCTGAAAAAACCCCGAGGGTTCTAAGGAACTCAGTCAAGTAATGGCCTGACCATTGTTCCTAATTTTTATGAACAGTCTACTGACTGGAATAGTACCAGCTGATTGGAGAAAAGCCAATGTAGCACCAATATTTAAAAAAGGGCCAAGATACATCCCTGGGAATTACAGACCAGTTAGCCTAACATCAATAGTCTGCAAGCTGTTGGAGGGGATGATAAGGGACTATACACAAGATTTTAGTAATGACAATGGAATCATTAGCAGTAATCAGCATGGATTCATGAAGAATCGTTCTTGCCAAACCAATCTATTAACCTTCTATGAGGAGGTGAGCTGCCATCTAGATAAAGCAAGGCCCGTAGATGGGGTATATCTGGATTTTGCAAAAGCATTTGATACAGTTCCCCATAAACATTTACTATACAAAGTAAGGTCCGTTGGCATGGACCATAAGGTGAGTACATGGATTGAAAACTGGCTACAGGGGCAAGTTCAGAGGGTAGTGATAAATGAGGAGTACTCAGAATGGTCCGGGTTGGAAAGTGGGGTCCCCCAGGGTTCTGTGCTGGGACCAATCCTGTTTAACCTATACACAAATGACCTGGAGGATGGGATAAGCAGCTCAATCTCTGTATAAGCTAAGCAGGGCAATAACTTCTATGCAGGATGTGGTAACCTTGCAAGAAGATCTGAACAAATTAATGGGGTGGGCAACTATGTGGCAAATGACGTTTAATGTAGAAAAATGTAAAATAATGCATTTGGCTGGCAACAATATGAATGCAATCTACTCACTAGGGGGAGAACCTCTGGGGGAATCTAGGATGGAAAAAGACCTGGGGGTCCTAGTAGATGACAGGCTCAGCAAGCTGCTACAAGCAAAGCCAACAGAATATTGGCATGCATTAAAAAGGGGATTAACTCCAGAGATAAAACGATAATTCTCCCGCTCTACAAGACTCTGGTCTGGCCGCACCTGGAGTATGCCGTCCAGTTCTGGGCACCAGTCCTCAGAAAGGATGTGCTGGAAGTGGAGAGAGTCCAGAGAAGGGCAACAAAATGAATAAAAAGACTGGAGGTCATTAGTTATCAGGAAAGGTTACGAGCACTGAACTTATTCTCTCTAGAGAAGAGACGATTGAGAGGGGATATGATTTCAATGTACAAATACCGTACTGGTGACCCCACAATAGGGATAAAACTTTTCAGCGAAAGGGAACTTAACAAGAAACGCGGGCATTCACTAGAATTAGAAGAAAAGCAGTGGTCTCAGCGGGGAGCATCGATAATTTAAAAAAACTAATAGATAAGCACCTGAATGACCACAACATACAGGGATATACAATGTAACACTGAGATAAAATCACACAGATAGATTGGAGTTGATGGACTTGTGTCTTTTTTCAACCTCGCCTACTATGTCTACTATGCCTAAAATCCTAATAATGTACATAGACCACTCAGAAGGGAATGTTTTTTTCTCAACAAAAGTGGAGCTTTAAAGTGATTTAAACGATCACCTTGTAAAACAACCCATTCAGTTTAAAATAGAAATGAAACTCAAAACATTTTTATATAGATATAAAAAAAACACACTATAAATACATGTTTTCCCTTTTTTATAAGTGATCACATTCCTTCTGTTCTCAGTTGCATAGGAGCTGGGGGGAGAAGCAGCAGCACATTGAGCTTCCCAATGAATAGCTGTGCAGCTGGGGGGGGGGGGGGGTGTCAGGACAAATTTGATTATTGGAGGAGAGCAGGCTGAGATCCCAGCATAGCTAGAGAACTGACCACGCTGTGCTCTCCTGCTTAGTGTGGTCAGTTTTTAATAGGAAAGCAGAGAGACTGGCAGGAACACCAGGGATTTCACATAAAAGACAATACAAAGAGAACAGGATACTTTCTCATACAAGTACATGGTACAGCATGCACATATCATGAAAATTAAGTGTTGGGATAACAAATGCCTTAGGCTACTTCCACACCGTGCCGGGCGGGTGCTGGCGGTAAATCGGCGCTGTTTTTAGCGTCACTCTACCGTCGTTTTAGCGGCATTATTCGGCCGCTTTGCGAGGTGGTTTTAATCCCCGCTAGCGGACGAAAAAGGGTTAAAACCATAGCTTTTACCATCGGTTTGGCGGTGCTGCCCCATCATTTTCAATAGGCAGGGGAGCTTTAGGATACACCGTATCCTGTATACACCGCTCCTATAGTGCTGTAAAGATGCGGCTTGCAGGACTTTTTTTACCGTCCTGCAAGCGCACAACTCCCCTTTCTTACATGAAGAGCTAATGTGCAGTGTGAAACCCAAATATCATGCATACATGTTCACTAGAGGGGAATAACAAAAATTGCATCATTTCCCATTACACAGGGGTGAAGGGGAGTTAAATCTGCCTTAATAAATGCATTTTAAATAAACACGTCATGGTATGAATGATAAAAAAACCTCTACTTTGGTAAATGTGGGGTGTTTGATGCCCAAGCTTGACATGTTATCCCAGATTTTGTTTTAGATTCAGTTCCTCGGTAATCCTTTCCAGTTCCAGAAATGCATTCTTCAAGGTAAACTAACAGAATAGATACATGAATAAATTAAATGGAATACAGATGTAGTTCTTAAACAGCTGTATTAGCACCTCACCATTATCAATGTACAGTATATATTTATATATGTAGCTTGGGGGCATTGTGGGGACACAGGGGGCACAAAGAGGGGGGGGGCTCTGCAGAGGAGGGGAGGTCTCTGCAGCAGGATAAGGGGTACTGCGGGGAGTTGTGAGGCTTTGCAGGGAGGCAGGGTGGAAGATGGGGCTGTTGAGGCTGGCAGAGGGTATTGTGGAGTGATAGGGGGCTCTGGAGGAAGCCTGGAAAGCACTATGAAGGGTTTGAGGTAGTGTGCACTCTAGAAGGATTGTAGAGGAAAGTAGAGGGAGCTGAACTTGCATGGGACACTGTGGACAGAGATTGCTTATGAGGGGGATGGGGAGCTGTGTTTGCCCTAATTAACCCTGTTTGTACTCTGATGGCAGATTTCACTGTCAGTCGGAAACCAGATTAGAACACTCTCTGTCCTAAAAATGAGCTTGGCTTCTTGCATTGTGTGTTAATGAAAAAAGATGCAGCCTGTCCTATGCCTTCCTAAGGGGACAGACTGACTGACATTGTTCTGAAATGCTTGTTGTCAGCCATGGGGACTTATGCCGCGTACACACGAGCGGACTTTACGGCAGACTTTGCCCGGCGGACGGGATTTCGTCG